>NW_028145437.1:1392500-1430000 GCF_977016875.1 Pavona decussata | reverse complement strand
AACGTTCTTACACTTTTTGGCGATTTGAAGCTGAAAACGTTCTTAAGATGTTCTTAAATTACCTGGTATACACTACATGAATTCTAGTTAATCAACGAACGCGACCAGGAAACCTATCAAAGTGCATTGCCTGTTGAGATATGGTATCAAGAACTGCAGATAATGACAAACCGAGATGTGTGTCAGCATTGTTAATGTTATACAAAACATACCCTTAAGTATTTTGGTTAATTTACATCAGTGTTACCTTGATTTTTTTTATACAGATTAATAAAATAAAAACGTTCTAAATCGACTCTCAGCCTGAGGGATGTTCTTAATACGTTCTTAAAATTTTGGTTAATCTCAGCCTCGACGTTCTTATAAAAATCAAAGGCTCCTGTGAGCCAACTCGTGAATGCAGATGACACATAGTAATTGCAATTTAGACGGCTACGGAAACTTCCTCAAAAGCTAAAAGAAATTATATCTTTGCCCGATTATGTAACGAAAAATGACCATTCTTGTACTATTAAAATGATTGTCAAATTATTCTGTACAGATTGAATAAGCCGATTATTCTGATCCGCCGATTAAAAAATATCACGTGTTTTTTTTATTCAAAGTTTATAGGAGCACGCCATGTGCAGCTACGTCATGCAAATTCGTGTGATAGTCCGCGGCTACTGGATTTCGCGATCGGGCTAGTGGATTCTAACCATCACTTGCCCGATGGGCAAGTGAAGTTTTTTTGGGAATTAAAATTACAAAATTACTGTAGGGCAAGCCGATCTCACAAAGGGAAATATGTTCAACAAAGTATCGCATTACGATTCATGCCCGACATAAATGCGTGAAATTTTTCCTTTGGAGTTCAGTCCACGCAATCCTCAAGTAAAAATAATGAACTATGACAAGCTCTTGCTAAATAAGAATTATTTATCGACCGCGTCCTTTTGCTTTCCCATAAATTACCAGTTGTAAATTTCGAAAATGAAACATTTTTTCCCTTTGAAACCTCTATGAAAGCTGACAAGATCTTAAAAGTGTTCATTTCACCAGAAATTTGCATAATTTTGTTTACGACGTCAATGATGCGTGACATGGCACGTTCCGCTTTCGCGTGAAAACTGACAAATTAAATTATTTTTTAAATAAATTATTTTTAAATTAAATTATTTTTAATTCTTGAAAGAAACCGCACTTCGTAGAAAAAAACGAAAAAATCCTATAACTTTGCTCAGATTCAACGAAAAATCCCCATTCTTACACTAAAATGATTGTCAAATTATTCTCTACAGAATGAATGAGAGAATTCTGACGCGTCGTGAAACAAATTTTCACGTTTTTTTTTTTTTCACTAATTGAGTTTACGACCCCGGACTTTCTGAAAAACTGAAAAAACTTGAAACTTTGCTCAGATTGAACGAAAAATCGCCATTCTTGCACTAAATGATCGTCAAATTATTCTCTACATATTGAATAAGAATTTCCTGATGCGCCATGAACAACAAATGTTCGCGTGTTTTTTTCCACTAATTGAATTTAAAACTCATTCACTGCGCACGCCCGAAAGTTAACGACAAAACCGACTGATCGACTGATCGACCAAGTCGAGAGTCAGCTATCGCTATAACTCGTTCATTGCGCATGCGCGCATTCACGAGTTAAAAATGGTTCTCAAAAAAAAAAACAGAGTGTACCTACTGTAAACTGTATCATGCATGTAGCATTGACTAAACGCGCAATCTCATAGCCCTGTCTTCTGTTTGTCTTAAACAATGGTTTGAGCCAGACTTTGTTTACTGATAACCGGCTAATAGAGTTTTTCTCAAATAATTTGTGACTCCCACCAAAGGTCTACTCGATAGAGTGAAGTGAATTTTATTTGCCCTCATTTTAAACGTGAGTCTGAAACTGGCTAATCTTCAATTGTTAACACTGTAGAACAATGGAACTATCTGTCGTTAGCTTTTATACTAGAATCAACCCTAAAGGCTTTTACTGACAAGAATGTTTGGAGAGAGATTCCATTTGATTAAATTAATTTCAACCTTATGTTGGTTTGTTAACAGACTGTATTTTAGGTACTTTAAAAATTTCTTGTAATAAATAAATTGAGATTTCAAAACAATCGTGGAAAAAGCAAAAATTTGATGTTGTAGACATTTCCCATTATCAGGTACACTGTCTATGGTAAGCAAAAAAGACAGTTTCTGTACAAACCTCGGGTAATTCACACCAAAGCATTCTCATATTTCTCAGTGTTCCTTTTGCCAGCTCCTCCAAGAATTGCTCATCATTTGATGACATATCGCTGCTCAGTCGGCGGCGACTGAGTGTCCTCTCACGCTGAAGGGTGCACCTGGTGTAAACTTGGTACAGAGGCTCTGTTGAGTAAGTGAATGTGCACAAGGAAGATGTTTCAGAGGTACGGGTGCTAGGGTTTTAAAATTGTTTTTGGCTGAAATTTTACAAAACATTTTGATTATTTGGTATTTTCTTTTGTTCCAATTGATCCGGAGAAATTAACTCTAACAATCAATTTGAC
Organism: Pavona decussata; assembly: GCF_977016875.1. NCBI lineage: Eukaryota > Metazoa > Cnidaria > Anthozoa > Scleractinia > Agariciidae > Pavona > Pavona decussata. The sequence continues at coordinate 1,427,470 of NW_028145437.1, read as the reverse complement.
TCTCATGTCTTCCAAAAGAAAACGGTTCCCCCACAGGCCCGCAACATTTTAAATTCAAAACTGATCTACAGCAAAAAAATACTGACCTTCGATAGCGCTGTATTTATCATCATCTAAAAAAAAGATAACAAACAAAACTACATTGAATTTTCTACATGGTTTGACACGTGTTACAGATGAATTTTCAAAGCAAAACATCTTGTGTTTATACAAGGTCAAGATGCACTTGTCTGTGCAGCTACAAAATTGTTCTGAGACTTTAGAACTTACAGTTTTTACATATACCTAATACAATTAATTCATTTATCACAAAATACCTGATAAACAATCATGTTCCTAACACATTTTGTTACTTCTTTATTTAATATCTCAAACAATGCTTTACATCTACCTGAAGAAAATGCATCTTCTGAAGGTTCATGGATAGGCTACACAAGAAATAAAAGTAAAATAAAATTTACAAATATTCCAACACAGCTTACCAGTGACTAAAATTACTGAGTGAGATTCTGTCCCCTCCTTCCCAGCAAACTAAACAATTTATTCCGTACTTTGTCTATTAGAAGCATCATTGACAAAGAAAACAAAATCTATGTCCCTGGCAGAAGTTGAATCCATGGCCTTCTGTGCAGTGGTCAGATGCTTAAACCAACGATCTGGAAGGTGTTTCTTGACAAGCAAAGCCATCTTCACTTAATGCACATAGTTGACACTCATCCTGTCTATTTCTATCAGCAATTTTGTAAGCATTGCGTGGTCAAATTATAGATTGGTTATTACTGCACCACACACTCCACATTAACATGCACTACTTTATTACCACTGCAATTTGGAAATGTTGGTTTTCTGTGGAGTGAGAAAGACTGGAGAACCCACAGAAAATTAACCTCCGTGGAGCAGAAATAAGAACAACAAAACAAACTCAGTAGACATGTAGCACCAACTCCAGAAATTAGAAACCAAAATGATATACATAATTATATTAATTTACCTAAACAGCAAAATGAAACCACACAACAAACCTACAAATTAACAAACCAAGGATTCAAAGTGAATGCAGTTCCAGATCACCTACCTCCATATAGATACTTTCCAGTTCATTGTATCCCTTCCCGTCAGGGTGGGGCTCAGGAGGGGAAATATTTTCAGGAGGAACACAATAGTCATGTGATGAATCTGACGAGAATGAACTCTCTGATGAGGCTGAAATAGATGATGAAAGTGACATCAATTTTAACAATGCAGGTCCGGCTTCCTTTTCACTCCTTTCTTTGAATTAGGATAATTTGTTGCTCAAGAGAAGCATTTTCTACATTTTTCAGTAAGACACAAACACTGAAAAGGAAACTGCAGGAAATTGTGATTCAATGGTACAGTGTAATGTAAACTTGTGAACCTTGCCTTATTCTGTGTTATTACGATTGTCAGAAGGGCTGACAGCAAGTGATTTGTTTAATTGGGTTTTGACCAGCTGAAAAGCACAACAAGCAAGATGGGGCATTGTTTACTTCAATACTTTGTTGTTTTTGTTGTCTTTTTTTAATAATAACAGTACTTATAATACTTATTACTATACTTAAAGTACTAAGAATGTTAACTATACATACTACAATACAATACACTAGTTACAATACTAACAATATTCAATACATTCTGCTGCTTAATTCCTCATCTTCTAAGACTGGTAGAGGTACAAATCTGAAACACCTTTTTAAAACCAACCAAAAGTGCTTCTCAGTAACTTTCATTTGAATGGTCAAACTGGTTTTCAAAGACTTAAAATTAGAACCACCTTCTACTGCATAACCGCCACCATGGCAAAGTTCACAGCACCACAGGAAGATATAATTTGCTCTCTAGCTTTCATTTGGCATGTAAATGGTTACACTTTTGGGTTTCATCCACACAATCCTGAGTTAGAAACATCTTTTATATAACATCATAGCATAGTAAGCAGCACTACCAGACAGTATTGCTCAATAGCTCTCATTCAAATAAGCACACTTAAAGATTTCATCCAGAGAGTCAAAAGTTAGAGAAACCTTGTACAGTATCTTTAACAGCACCACAGAAAAAAACTTCTCAGAGGTTTATTTGAATTGTCACACTTCTGATTTAATCCATAGAGACAAAACATAAAAACACATTGTAATGCAAAATAATCAGAACTGCAGGAAAAATACAATTGTGCTAAACAAAAGCTTTCATTTCAGTGGTTAATATTGTTACTGTTGAGAATGATGTATTATTCTAGAAAGTAACACTGGTATACTCGGAAAAAAGAGATCCTAGTGCTCCTATCAGGAGTCGAACCTAAGACCTTCCGATTACTAGTTTGGATGCTCTACCACTGAGCTTCAGGAGACTCATGGGAGCTAAGGCCATTAAACTAGGTTCATGGGACAAATCTCCTGCATACTGCTAGGATTTGAATGTTGAACGTGTGGTATATGAAATAAATGTGATGGTATATTTCAAGCCTGGTGAATGAATGAGAATGATGCATTATTCTAGAAAGTGACACAGGCATACTCGGTTGTTGTGTACTCTTGTTATTATTGCACTGCAGGATTTTATCCACCAAATAAAACATTGCAACCACAAAATAATAATCCTGACTTGACTCTAAGGTCAAACTGGACACAAAACTCAAATTTACCATCATCATGATCCTCATTGTCGTCATCTTCATTGTTTTGAACAGTTGGAATTATATACTCATGGCTGTCGCTGTCCTCCTCATCATCATCTTCTTCATGTTCCTCTGTAGGTGGTTCAGTGTATTCATGATCATCACTGTCAGATGACTCTGATTCATCTGTACTCAGCTCTGTTACATGAGATGCCAACAAACAGAAGAAGCTATTAGTTAAAAGATGCATCATTTGAAAGCACTTTAAAAACGTTCCATCTGCAAATTTTGTGCTTTTGTGAACAAAGGGTGAAATATCTTTTAGTTACAAATTGTAGCTCTTTGCTCAGTAAGTTGATGGCCAACATACATACTTTTGTTTTGTAAGACATATTACAAAGGATTAAAGACACAATCCACCAGCGTAATTATATGAGGTACTTTATGAGGCTTTGTAATCCATCACTGGTCATCTTCAATGAGCCAATTCCAAGTTTAAGAAAGAGCATTTTACAGGAATTTACAGTGTTAATAATGTTTGTAAAATCTGTGAACAAGATTTTCAAGGATAAAAGGCAGTTTTGAGTGAACAAAACCATCTCCTGGCCCACTTTAAACTTACAGATACACATTTTAGAAAAAGTGGCCAGACAATGTCCATATAATTTGACCAACTATTGTTCTGACCCTAAAACTTTTTGTATAACATAAAAGAGGACTTGTGAGACATATAATTTCTGCCAAGTGAGAAAAATCAGTTGCTGGAGTAATAAATTACAGCGGAACCTCGATTTAATGAACCTCTATATAACGAAGTTCCTGGTTTAACGAAAGATATTCTCCAGCCCGGCGTTTCAAAATGTATGGAACAATATCTAGTTATAATGAACCGACAATATAACAAACCAATTTCCCTAGTCCCTTCACACTTCATTAAATCAAGGTTTCTCTGTACAGTAAATCACAAAAGAGATGCACGTAATAATAACATTGCTCTAACCACAAGTCAATCCATTTAACGTTTGCTTTTTCCTCCTCACACTATCCATAAACCCAACCACAGCCAGCTCGTCAGCTGCTTCATAAGACACAGCCGTCTTTTTCTCATGAAGCTCTTCCATGAACTCACTGACAACATTTTCATCAGGTGCAACATAAGTACCATCAGACTCCTCCATGGGGGCAGTGGGCGGATTGCGAGCTGACTGAGCTCGTTTGGGTGGACTAGCTCCAAGAAAAGCATGCTCATAAGCATAAGAGTATTCTGCTTGTTCTAGACAAGGATAAGATAAAGGGGAACACTTTGAGACCTGAGACATCATACAGTGTACAGTCAACTCTCGCCTTGTGGACACCCCACTATTACCGACACCCCGATAATAAATTATGGACAGCACCTAGAACCCCGGCAAATAAATTACACACATTTGACTGAAATAAATTCCCTCTATTGCAGACTCTCGCTAATAAGGTCTCTAACTCTTGGACCAGAGGGTGTCCACAACAAAGGGAGTTGACTGTATAAGGGGATCTCTAATCACTGAATATTATAGTAAATAGTGTGAGTAGCACATTAAAAAAAATCAGTGATAATGCTGATTTGCTATGTCAGTAACTAAAGTACCGTCCATATAATTAACTTGTAAAATGAATAATTCATGCTTTTGATAGACCATAACACTAGTTTGGCTTGGCTGCATTGAAGTTTGTATATTAACTGTAAGGCCTTTCTCATACCTCTCCCCAACCCATCCACATTTGATCACAGATTTGTTACTATTTTAGTATCCTTTGTTTGTCATTCTGTTAGGGTTTGTTCATCCAAAATAATTATTATTATTTTGCCCTACTTTCATGGATCACATAGTTCAGAAAATATCCACATCCCTCCACAGAAGGGATTGGAAATTTCTGAGACCCCTCTGTTATCTGGAACACAGTAAAAACAAACCTAAAAAGTCATACACCTTTTGGTTTTTCAAACATCTTTAAAAGCTCTACCACAATACATGTAGCAGCCACAGACAATGTTGAATGTGAGTTGCGTACAATTTTCTTTTCTTTTCTTTTTTTGCATCAGGCTAGCTGGACACATTACAGAAATCACTTACCACATTGATAATCTATAGCTGTACCTTCTAAATCAACCTAAATGAAGCATTACCTTGGGTCTTAACAATCTGTGAGCCAGCGATGCAGACATGCGAGGCACTCAGGTTAGCCTAAAAAACACTCCAGTTAGCCTAAAAGCACCCCGGTTAGCCTAAATAGCACTCAGGTTAGCTTAAATAGCTCCCCGGTTAGCTTAACAGGTACCATTTATGTTGGGGGTTGTTCATGCCTCGCATGCCTCGCTGACTCGTATATTGTATACACTCCATTACCTTCAGCAGTTGCAACCCTTGGTATATTACCAGCAGACACAGATTTGCTGACGTGGGGTCTACCAGCACCTCCTTGGGATTGATCATAAGAAGAGGCTGGCCTTGGGCCGCGTGGCACTGGCGGCAAAGGTGGACCTTTTACAGACGATTTGTCCATCGCAGCGACAGCCCCGGGAGGGAGGGGTGGTGGTCGCCTGTTGGCTTGAACAGCATCATTTGAGGGACGACTGGCACCATGTTGGAGAGTTTTCACTCGTGTTGCTAACCTTTTCTTGGGAATTATTGACGAATTGCCATGACCTACATGTCACAAAGAGAATAATAAGAAAGATACAGTTTATCAGTCAGTGCCACAGGAATACTCAGAGAAACATTCTGACTCTACCAATGGGAGTCAAACCTATGAAATATTAGTTTTATTTCAGTAGTCCAGATGGTCTAAAACTGAGCTACAGCCAGGCCATATTTTCAAAGCAGTTTGTACAAGTAGGAAGTCAAAGGCATGCAAATTTAGAGCATATGGCTAAGCTTTATACCACTAAATTTGCACTCGTCAGTTGTAGCACTTGCTAACTAAGATTCTACATTTATATTTACATGTTATTTGGTTGGTAAAATCACACCAACCATAAAAATAAATAAAATTAGTAAATGAATAAGATACAGATATTTAACAATTATTCCACGAGCGCACATTGGATATGAGATGATAGATAGCCAACGAGGTGCGCAGCGCCGAGTTGGCTATAATCATCTCATATCCAACAAGCGTGAGTGGAATAATTGTTTTATTAAAAACAATCAAGAATTTTTGCTAGATTTTGCTGATTTCGCTTTGCAAGAACAATTGGAAGACAATTTAACTGTCTCTATTTCTCGGGCATGGTATGATGGCTCATATACCATGGCCGCTAAGCCAATCAAACCGCTCGAATTCCGTTATACAATGATCCAGTTTTTAATAAATCAATATATAAAATAATGATATGAAAGTCAAATAAAGAAAACTATATAAACTATATACTAATACAAGAAAAGCTAATAACCTATGTTTAAATATTTCCAAAGAGGTTGACGAAACAATGGCCTCTGGGAGGCAGTTCCAGTCTGCTATAGTTTTTGGGAAGAAAGAAGATGAGCTGGTGCAAAGCACTCCATTATGTGAGAGGCAGTACATCCAATAACATCAAGACACACTGAATGTAAGCATCAACACCTGGTGTGAGATTGTCAGGTGTAAAACGGTGATGTGATATTTTATATTTCCTTAAACTTGTAACGTTTTAATCAGCTATTTTCTTGTAGAATTTCCTACAAATCCAGTGGTCAATCAAACCTCTCAAAGGTTGGCCTTATTGATATAAGTTTGACTGTAAAAATAACAATTCCATGAAATTCACCACAGCATTCAATTTACTTTAGATACACTAAGTTTATACATGGAGGTGGCTGCCTGCTCTAAACCTCTTCTGAGACCTTTCTTTATCACGGCAGCTGTCTGTGACTTATACAAGACCCTTACCTCCTGTCTCAGCTGGGGTATCACCTGATGCAGTGTTCTCTTTGTCTTCTTCAAGACTTTCTACTGTTCTAGACCTCACCCTTGCCACAGCCTCTGCTGACGGAGGACTGGGTCTCGCAGGTGGATGCTTTTGCACTTCATGCCCTGGTGTATAAAATGACAAAGAAATCAAAAAATGAATGTAAAGAAATTACAGTTGCAAGGGTGCAGTGTACATTTCAGTGTTTATGTGTTGGACTGAATGCCAGAGCAATTGATAAACTCAGAGCAATAATTTTATTGATAAACTCAGAGCAATAAACAGCTAACAGATGACGAACAAAACATAAAATGACACAAACTCTCTTAAGGTGTACATTGTAACTGGGGACATTGTAAACATAAAGAAATCAAATCGAGCAGATGTCTCCAAAATAGAAGAAAATAGCCTTTATCTAGATTAAAATAATAATAAATTATTTCCTAATAAATAGGCATAATATTCTAATTGAACCTTGGTCTTTGTAACTGTCTTACACGGTAACCCTGTGATGATAGAGCATACCAAACCACATACAAATAATTATGGTGGAAGGTAAGGAAGCTTTGGTGTAATATTTAACAATTTTTCCATGAGTGCTCATTGGATATGAGATGAAACACTGTAGATAGGTGCATAGCACTGAAGTTGGGTATAATCATCTGATATCCAGCAAGCATGCATGAAATAATTGTTTTATTATAAACAACATAGAAACACTGCTAGATCTCTCTGGTTTCATTTTTCCAAGAAAGACCAGAAGACTATAAATTTTTAATGGTTGCCATTTCTTGGCATGGTTTAATGGCTGATATCTTATGGCCACTAAGCCAATCAGACCTTTGGTATATTGCATTATGCAATGATCCAGTTTTCTACAATTAACAAATCGACGGCAGTTTTCTATGGTCTATACTCTTATAGACCATAAAATGACGTCAAAAAATGTTCAAAACTCAAGTGGAACCACGAGCCGCAGGCGAGTGGTTTCACTGCCAGGTTTTGGACATTTTATGGCGTCATTTTATGGTCTATAAGAGTATAGACCATAGAAAACTGCCGTCGATTTGTTTTTTACAATGACATGGAAAAAGTGCGAGCGGAATTGGCTTTTTTTTTTCGTTGAGAAAGCGCGCGCGTTACATCTGACGTCATTTTTATTGTCTGTACTCTTATAGACAATAGCTACGAGCCAATCAGCGCGCGGGAATTTGGACAGTTATTGTAAAATAAACCTTATGCTACTCCCTTGAAAGTGATTCCACTACTTTTGTACAACATGTTCATGGTACTGTATGTTCAATCCAAACTAAATAATCATGGATACATGACACCTTCATTAATTTGAAAGTTTGCTATACAGGTAGTTACTGCTTTTGATCTCAAGCTGTTTTACCCTTTCCATGTTTTTGTTGATTCAGTCAAAAATTCCATAGAGTCAGTCTAATGTAAACTGCAAACCTGCATGGTAGGAATTAAATGTAGAATGAGAGTAGAATACAGACTGCAGACTGTTAGCTTGAGTTAATTTAAGCTGGCACCACAGTGTAGATCACAATGTACACCAGATTCTAAAAATACCTGACTGAGTCTTAATGTGAGCCTACATGAAGTTTGTACTCTGCAATCTGCAGTTTGCATTTTGCACTCAATTCCAATCTGTGCTTGACAAACTGACCTTGAGTTTGAGGTTTCTCTTGTGCAGCTCCGGGTTTTGGTCGAAGTTTGGGTTTGGCTACCTCATTAGTTCTTGTTACACTTGCTGAAGGTCTGGACTCAGATTTGTCTAACAGTGAATTTGATGGTGCATTACGTGTTGTCAGTCTTGGTGAAGAATGAGGTGATGGTCGCGGAGATACACCCAGTTTACCACTACTGGCATCCCGGAATGCAAACACAGGCATTGTTGATAACTTTTGTGCTAGTGCAGCGACAGAAGGTTGAGAGGAGTCATTTGTAGAAGATGAAGCTAGCTCAGGGGGAGCTTTTTGAGGAAGAGAAGGTTTACTTCCCATTGATGTCTCAGTTGTTGTATTTTGGCCAGAAAGGTCCTTTGGCAAAGATGGAAGAGGTTTCTTTGGAGCTAAAGGTTTGGATTTGTTACTTGCGGAACTTGAATCATGAGTTCTTGGAGAGATGTTAGGACTGGCAGTCTCCACTGGTCTTGTTTCACTTGACTTGCGAGGTACATGCGGTGATGTTTTGATTTCCAAGCCACCAAATTTCCTCAAGACAGGAGGCGAGGTTTTGCTAATTGTGCTCATTATTTTACGGGGGGTGGGTGGGGAACCTTTACCAGCTGTTTCTACTTTGGAGGGGAGGGGTGGGTTGGAATCCCTAGAAGCGCCACTTCTTTTGCGAGGAGATGGTGGTGTGATTTTGTCACCCCTGGAATTAAAAACACAGGCTGATGATTGTTATTATTATTAAAAGGGATAAAATTATTCACAAAATTTATACAAAGAAAACTCATGATAAAAATATCCTCGTCTGGTTTACATGCATCTGCTCCATAATTAAATTTGATAATTTGACTGTTTAAAGAACATTTTTGAGGAGACAATAATTTTGAAAAGATTTCTCAAGAGGAGGTTGGGAAGGGAACTATTAAGAGTCAACTGCTGCTCAAGGAACTTTTAGGACATAAATCCATCTTCAGAATAATGTATTTCATACATGTAAGAGCTTGCTGAGAAATCCTGTTTTAACAATAAAAAACAACCTTTCCTTGAGCATACAGACACCTGAGGAGACATTAATTTAGAGCAGCCCCAAATACCACCCCACCCCCCTCAATCCCAAGGGGGTTTAGTGGTAGTTAGCCTGTCACGCATAGTGGCCAGTGGTTCTCATGCCATAACAGTCATTCTGACTTCAGAAAGAGACCTTGCTTCATCCACATTTATACAATGGGCAGTCTAAAACTGGTGTTTAGTTTGTGATTATAGCGGTTACCAGTAACACGCGACCTATCGCCTTCAAAAGACTCTGATAAAGTTTGCGTTTTGGTGTACGTCAATCATAGAAAAGCCGTTGAAATTATTTTGAATTCAGACAACAATTCAAAGCAACAGAACCAAGAAATTGACAGTTTTATCCGCTGACAGATGGTAAACTTTATGAAAGTTGATTTCCAAGCCAGTTTATCTAAAAGAATGGGCATTGTTTAGACGAAGCCGCATTTTTTCTGAAACATTTGAAATCGCTACGCGTATAAATAATTTTGCAAAATCAGCGATGCGTGCAAGTGAGCAAATTATCACGTGCAGTGAACATTAAATTTTTTAATTCAAAAATACCTTTTATTTTCCCTTGATCTAGCTGGGAAATCAATTTAAATAAAGTTTACCTTCTCTTAGTGAAGCAAAAATTCTCAGTTTCTTGCCGGGTTACCTTGGAATCTTGTCAGAATTTAAAATAATTTCAACGGCTTTTCTTTGATTGACGTCCACCAAAACGCAACTTTGTCGAAGTCTTTTGAAGGCGATGGGTCGCATGTTATTGGTAACCGCTGTAAAATACATCATGAGATGCAGAAGGTTCTCATAGTCCTCCCTCATAAAAGTTTGCATAAATTAAGGTTAGCCAATCTCAAGACTTGAATTAGCCTTGTACTAGCCAATGTTCTCTGGTAATGAACTGGGGACACCAAAACATGTTAGGAACACCAGTCAGTCACACTACAGTATGAGCTGCAGGTGTGTAGCATACTTCTTTCTCCCTACACATTTGATGTCATTTGTGCATTGTCACAGTACACTTGCATGACCAAATGGAATCTACAGTATTTGTAAAGTATTAAAACAGGTTCCTGTGGACCTCTTAGGAAACCTAACAGGGTGATGTGGGTAAGCCTGCTGTGTACTAGCATCCCATCCTGGGGGAATAGTAAAACTCCTCGTCACTTTATGCTGGGTTTCCTGTGATAGTGGAATTGTGGAGGAAAATTAAGTAAATACATACTCCCAACTACTTCATGTTGTAGAAGAATGAAGCACTGGCCAATTGGGATACAGTGTATCTGTGACCTGATTGCAGCTTTACCTACACTGTTAGTAGTATAATTATTTCACTGACCTTGGAGCTGGATTGTCGTCACAGCCCTCCTCAGAGCCTGATAACTCACTTTCTTGTCTGGGTTGTATTGGTTCATACCACTGATCGTCCTCTGCTAAATCCTTGAGATCCAAATGAGCAGGTCCATTCCTAGTTTCAACAGTTTGACTTATACTTTTTCCAGAAGGTTCTCTACCATTAGTTGTTATACTTTTAGCTATTTCTTCCACTGAAGGTTTCTTGTTATTATTATCAGTAACATTTTTCTGAGAAAGTTCAGATGGCTTTACGCTCGGAGCATTTGGTGGTGGTCTCCGAGGTTTTGGAAGTACAACAGGCTTTGGTGGAATGTTTTCAGGTTTTCCATTCTGTACAGTTGTATCCACCCTAGGCTGATTTCGCTTTCTAGGTACAGGGCGTGGTTTAGCAGTGGGAGGCTGGACCACAGAAGTCTTTGCTGTTCCACCTTTAGCTTCTTCCTCCATACCTGGGAAAGAGATTAGAGAGAAATGGTTTTACTCTATCATATTTACAATTTACCTGCTGAGTGACGGTGTGAAACACAAAGCAACCTTACAATGGACACTGTAGGAGCTCTACTGTATAATCAGTTCATAAGTTAAGAGATTTTAGTTGATGTTAAGATGTATTTTGATATATTGTTCCAAAACCTCAATTTCTGCAATTTGTAGCAAAATATTAAAATGAGGTTGTAATTAAACCAACATTCCCATATATATATTTAGATGAATCAATTAATTAAACAGAACCACAACATTTTAAAAGGCTAGTTAACTAAAGGAACACTTCAAAAATGTTTCTTTTAAACCAATAGAGGTATTAATGAGTTTATTTTTTAATTAGTGATTCAAATTTCATTGGAACCCAGCCACATCAGTTCTGTAAGCTGTTTCTCTCCCACATACATGTATGTACAGTTGTATTGTGTATTGAGTAAGTATTAGTTATTTTTGCAATTTACACGCATTACGTCACATACATGTAATATGTAATTTTGTAATTATGTATTCAATTGATTGATTTAATAATTGACTGATTATAACTTGACAAGCCCCAATTTCAACATACTTATTCTTCTCACTATCTCTAAACATTTTTCTCTCTTTTGTTGGGAGAAGTAATTCAAACATCATCACAACTTATCTTGTGGTATCACTCACTAATTTTTAGAACCACAAGTAATTACCATTGAATATAACTGAGCTCATAAATGTAACCAGCCTTGTAATCAGTGGGCATTTTCCTTAGTTAAACAGCCCTCTTTATGACATATCTTTCGTTAACATTATTTGAATCAACTCCCAGTCGACCAATGTATTTAGGATCTCTTGCAAGTGACTGTGCACCTTAAGTCACCAATGTCCTTGACCCAAGGGTTATTATTCATTTGAGAGCCAATTTTCCTTTTACATGTATATTAAGGTGTGTCACTAGGGTCTTAGGCACGCACAGACTGATGACATGCGCTTAAATAATGTGCGCACAGGAGCTGACACAAGCTCATACAAAACAGTGAACAAGGCAACAATACAACTCTATACAGCCCGGGATCAGAAACAGAAAAGGCATTTCAAAGAAAACATTCTCTGTTATAGTTTGACAAACCAAAATATTGCTGTTCATGTCTTTAAAGATAACAAGTCCCCTGCTGTAAAGTTCACCAATGCCCAAATAAGGATCTTGGTGAATTCCTATTCTAAGATGCATACAGACAGTGTAATCTTTTTGTCGATAAAAATGTCAACTTTCATCTCAATTTTCTCATGTTTCCTTCAGTGAAATTTCCCTGAAATTTCCCCGCTGTAAAGTTCACCAATCCCCAAATAAGGATCTTGCCGAATTCCTATTCTAAGACGCATACGTACAGTGTAATATTCTTGTGTCTGAAAATCTCAACTTTCATCTCGATTTTATCATGTTTCCTTCCGTCAAATTTCCCAAAAAACTGGTACAGAAGTTTCAAACCATTTGCCAGAGTTAGGGATCAATATTCATAAACATTTATAACACATGATTTTAGGCCGTGGCCAATTACCACAAGTTTGCAAAATGCAAAGAATGTGCCTTTGTAACCCCTTCCTAATTTGTACTCTTAAAAGACTTTCCTGGTGGAGTTCTATCTACTGTGAAAATTTCAGAAGATTTCACTGAAGGAAATTGAAAAAAAAATCAAAGCCTAAAGCAGCCTTCACACAGCAAACTAAAGTTGGCAAACTCGTGTTGGCAAACTCAAGTTGGTGTGTGTGAACGGCACAAAAACAGTTGGCAAACAAGTTGGTAAACTGTCGGCGACAAATAGAACTTGCCTCTATTCTCGCCAACTTTTTCACCAACTTTTTCGTGTTGGTAAACTCGTATTTGACGTGTGAACGGTTGGCAAACATGTGTTGGTGACTGTCAACCAATCACAACACGCGCTCTATTCACGTGATTTGCGTGACACTTCACAAAATGGTGGACGGATGTGAAGACGAACGTGCAACTTTTCAATACATTGAGGAAGTTCAAAACTGTCCAGATCTGTGGGACAAAAATGGAAGAACTAGCGGAGAAACTGGGATTAAAAGGCGGGAAGCTCTTGGAAAAGCGTGTTGTACGCTCCAAGGGTGGGATTTCTACTGATATAAGGTTTTGTCCAAGCCTTCTATTTTGCCAGCGCTTTCTGTTTCTTCTTCGGCGATTAACATACAATAGGACCAAGACACAAGCAGCAACTCTACATGAGTGCCACTGCACTACGTCGGCCATGTTGCAAGTGTTGTGATTTGACGCGAGTTTGACGTGTGAAGGCACGAGTTTGCCAACTTTTTGAAGTTCGCCAACACGAGTTTGCCAACTTTAGTTTGCCGTGTGAAGGCCGCTTAATACACACTGACAAATGCCTGTGTTTGAGTAGTTTTAACTCAAGACTCAAAGGCATTGTGTTACCAGCGAGGGTTTGAGGACACAGTTTTGTTATAATTATTATATTTTGGGTGATTTCAATGAATTGGTGGGGAAAAAAATGAAAAAAAAAAAAAAAAGAGAAAACTGGCTAACAAAGCGTGCCATGTTACAAGTGAAAACCCAATGGAGCCACCTGACATACTTCTATGATACAGAATAATAATTATTTTTGCCTGAATACAGGCATATGCATCTGCTACATTCACTCACTTGAACCATAATTCACTATATACTTGCGTTTGGAGATTGTAAATACCATCACAGCTTCGATTAGCATTCAAATCTACATGTACATAAATCGTCACTGATTTCTTAGATGTTCACTAGACACAGTCAAGTAATTTGCAGTATGCAGCAATTATCTGTTTGGAGAGGCATACTTCTGATACAGCTACGGATCATTACTGTGCTAAATTATAGCATATAAATAGCATGCTAGAAGAGCAAAATCTAAAATTAAAACAACGTTATTGGAAGTTTAAATTGTTCACAATGCACAATTTCTAGTTGTCAAGACCACAAGGAAATATTTATCAACACTTCTTATTATCTGGGTTTCATTAAGTAACTGGTCAATATCGTTTAATAATATATTATTGTTTGTACGTAATATTTTACTACGTGACTCATTGAATCGTTTCATAGTGAAACAGATATTTGTTGATCACTTCGCTGCAACAAATAATGGATTATGACACGATGAGATGCATAAAATCAAAAAAAATATTTAGGGTAAGACATCAGACAGATATCAATGGCGTGTGAAGTGCAACAGTGACATCGACTGGTTACAGATATCAAGAGGGAAGCGTTTTGAATGCAGGCTGAATTTGGTAATCAAGAAGATCTGATTGAGAGAGCGAATTTGCTTTTAAACGGTGTTTAAAATGAAAATAATAACAGAAACGAAATTGACTTCTTCTTGACATTTTCTTGTCTTATCATGACACAAAGAAGCTGGCGAAATTCAAGGATAAAATTGAACTTACTCAGTATTAATCGAATACATAATACTTTCTCTGACGATTGATCTGATATCACCGGAAAGTCAGAAAGGAACTTCACTGAAAGCCAAAACAAAAGGAAAACAATCGCCGAGAAATTACAATATTGTGATCAAGCTCAATTTAAGCTTACTCACCCGATGTCGACCCACATCTGAGAAAAGTCGATCAACAAATTGCAGCCATTAGAACATAAATAATATTTCTCTCGGAAGCTCAAGATCTCGGAAATACCAAAGCGTCGGAAATCACAACTTTTTAAATTTTTTGGCTTTTACAAAGCAAGAAGCCAAATGCGCAGTGCACAACAAATCCATCGGTTTGTGCGCATTTCCGTGAGGTGAGGTGACTGTTTGGAGGCCGGGACTGGGCAAGAGTTTTCAATTGGTTTTATACAAGTTTCTCTTTTTCCACTCACCGCTTTGAACACGGACGAGCACGTAAAGCCTCATGTTTCAATGAAATATCTCTCCTTTTCAATCCTGGAAAATTCCGCAGTGAAATTTTGTTGTGTTAATTGTCGATATTGGACGATGCGGCTCATTCAAATCCCGGGTGATCTTTTTTTGTCAGTTCATCTTCACTCAATTTCAAAATCCTTTGTCGTCTCATTCAGTCTCTTAGTCTTATATACCTTTTTTGTTCTTAAAATAAACTCATAATACCCAAGATCAAAACGTGACCCAAGGTTAATAAACTACGGACTCCGCCAAAGCACCAAAAATAAGCAAAACTGGCAGTGATAACTTGCTTCCGGAAGTCATTTGATACAACAATGTACTGAATCGGAAGTGACGGTACGCCTTGATATAACGCCTGAAATCAGATTGACATTATTATACGTATGCGCGCGTATGCGATAACTGACTGTGCGTTGTTATTCCTTGTATCAGTATCTCCTTATTATTGTGATATTATCCCGGTTAAAATTGCGGAGTTGTTCGCGTGGCCAATCGTGTGCGATCTGTCAGAAATACAAGGAAGGAGAGGATCCACCTCCTTCCTTTCCCTCCAAGTTACTTTCAACGGTTTGTCTTTACTTCAGTGGTTTATGGATTCATTCTTGCTTGTAGAAAATTCGTCAACCCATATTTTATCTGTAACATGTTTTTGAAGAAATCTAATTCCTTGGCTACTCTGTAAAATGAGCAAGTGAGGCACAGTCGCAAAGGGGAATACCCCGAAGATGACGCACAGACACACGGGACAGGAAGACTTAACAACATACTGAAAAAGGAAATAAAAAAATACTTATTTCAAGCCTTTCGGTTTTTTCTGAAGTTTCTTGGAAGTATACTATTCTTTGTAAAAAAATTCAGACAGAACCAGCGATAGAAACCCGTGCATATCAGTCAGGGATATAATTTGACACGGAGCGTTTGAACATATAATCCACAAAAAACACACCCTCAAAAAGTACTTATTCTCTCGGTTTCTTAAAAAAATGAAAGTTACTTTAGAAAAACGAAAAGAGGCAGAATATCCTCCGCGTATCAAAAGTGGTCCCATTGGCTGAGATCCCAAGGGTACATCAAAGTTTCAAAACTTGAAAACAAACTAAATTCCCTGTCAATTTAAACAAAGGTCAGGAAGTGGCCCTGATTGTAACTTTTAAAAACAGGAAAGGTAGTTTGATCTCCTTCAATAGCCTAAAAAGGTAGAGCTGCGATCGAGTCAATCAATCATTTGCTAACTCTCTCCCATTCTCCCGTACGGGTCACCAAATTTCCCAGAAAAACGACTTTTGATCATTTCGGTACAATAAAATAGGATTTTAAACTTACATTTTCTCAAAATTCACAGAATTTCGCTTTAAAGACACGTTACAGTTTCTGGTTGCACTTTCAAGCATCTGTCAACCGAAGTATTACAAATGTTTACAAAAACCAAAGGAAACGGGTCGATTTTGCTGGAAAGACGTGAAGTTGATTTTTTGGGAGGTGGGTTGTTCTAGGTCGATTTAAGTAATTTTTATGGGGAGAAATGGCTTGATGTCGGGGGGAGGGTTAGCGCAACAGAAAAAGTCCCCAGATTTCCGAGATTTCCAGAGGTTGGCATCTCCAAGCTGATCTACAATTTTTGTGATACTTTCTGCACACGTATATGCTCCCATATACCACCAACCTCGTTCCCAGGTAGGGTAGATTTACCTCCCCTGTAGACAGAGTACATTGGCTCCTTTATTATTGTTATCAGGAAACAGCACAGGAAATCTCTTCCCTATTTTCCTATCATTTTCTTTAGTCCAATCTTGAGCTTACATCCAATTGCAAATTATGTTGATAAAAGAGCATCATCATTTTTCAACTTGTGTCATGGGAGTTGAAGTGCGAAATTTCATCATCAACAGTGTCTGGATTCATTTGAGAGCATATTGTGGCACACCTCTAACTTAGCCTGATTCTCAGACAGTCCAGGACACTCTCACCGAGTGTCCAAGGGCAACCTGAACCTAATGTTGTACCCAGATCTCACTACGGGTTTGGAAATGTGAAAATCAGGCTAACCCCTAACTTGGATTCAGTCAACTCCCATTGGACTCAGATTTTTTGCTTTGTTCCATGCCACATAACAAACACGACACCATTGGACACAAATTAGTTGGTCAGTTGTTTAGAGATTTGGTCGGAAACTTACAGCCAATTTCAAGGAAGCCTGCGAATGCAGATGCATTTCCGGTTTTTACTTCTCTCCGCTGAAAAATAACGTGGAGAGAAACAACAGCCGGAAATACTGTGTTCGCAGGTTAATTTCAATGCTGCTCTGGGCCAAATCATAGCTGCTGGTAAACAATGTTTGAAAAATCAAGGTCTGCTCAAAACAATGAAATTGGCTGTAAATGTACAAACCTTCAAAAAAAGGCTGAGTTAACGACAGAGTCAAACAAAGATGTGCCACAACGTCCATAGTTTAAATTTACAAACAAGTATCTTCATTATTTTAGGAAATATTCTTGACATGGTAATATTCCATAAAATAATTTTTATTTTAATTGCTTTGGTTTCTAGTTTTTTGTTCTATAACTCTTTCCATTCACAATTTCACTGGCCTGTTAAAACTAAAAGGTCAGGTTACAAGTTTTCAATACCTACCATTAACCAAAATTTAATCCACTTAATACACTGCATTCTCCTTTAAATACCTATCTTGGGATAATTTATGTAGACCATTTAGGTAAATATAGCATAATTGAACTTCTTTGTTCCCAGATTATATAATTTTCAAGAACACCCACCACCTATAAAAACTGTATTGAGTCCCTTTATGCTTCCGTTTACACTGACATTAACAAAAAGACCAGCGGAAGATCCAAGCTTTGTGAAATGGAGGGGTGTAGAATGGTAAACCTGAGGCTTGCTGAGATGTTGAGACGTGAAATCCAAGACCAGGGCTGCATAAACTATGGCATAGCAAGCTCAAAAAAGAGACTTCCAGACCTGGTCTACAAAATCCAAGATCTTGAGACTAAAAGACTCCTGATTTTTCAAGGGATCATTCATTTTGAAGGATGAAGGCAGCAAGCATTTATCAGTAACTAGAAAGGTGTCTGGGTGTCCTTTGGGTGTCAACGCTTTGAACGTACAGGATGGGGCAGAGTAAAAAATGTTGAAGAATGAAAAAAAAAAAAAAAAAAGGTTAAGGCACCTTAAGCCTTGTTTTCAACAAAAGAGAGGATCTTCCAGTGGGTAATGTTAAGCGACAGCACTCTTCAAAACTACATATCGTTACAGTACACAAAATGTAGCTCATTCAACCACACTTTCCACAGTCATCAGACTGACTCTTGTTTGACTATCATGTAGTTACTTCAGCAACATTGGACCTGCAAGTTTCTCTGCTTCACCATCATTGCCTCGCACAGCACGCACCAGTTCAATGCCAAACTCAAAGGCTGTTCCAGGCCCCCGGCTGGTTACCAGGTTGCCATCTCGAACAACTCGCTCTTCAGAGTAGGTGTAACCTGAAAATGGAGGATGATACTTCTAAAGAAATTGCAGGTTGTCAGTCTGAAAGTGCAATGAAAGTTATTTTCTTTACGCCATTGAGCCAACACCTACAGCCCCATGGGAGGAGAGGCAATTGGTCTCATCCTGCCAGTTCCAAGACCACTTTAAGGACACCAGTAATCATTTACACACCTCTACGCAGTCAGAGCAAGAATGGGAGCAAAGTTTCTTTTCTCCAAAATCGACAACCTTGCAAGGAACAAACAAGTGTTGAACCACTGCTTTCTGTTCCTCTGTCTGACTAAAAGGTCACTTCACCTCCACACCTCAACTAAAAAACAATTCATTTAGCTACCTACTAATATGGCTGTTTCTTATTGGTTTATCTTCCTGGGGCATTTGTGCAAGAGAGTGAATGGCCCTAGAAGACAGGAGTGAGAGGAGGCTGTATTGAAAGACTACAGGTGACAAGACATTAGGGATGACTATTGAGGTCACTGTGAATATTGTGATAGTATTGTGATGGTGGAAACACCATTGCAATACTAGTACCATTGCGAAGTTAGTGCCACAACAGTATTTCCATATTATTGCAATAATGTTACTTTAAATAATATTGTCTCCCCTCAATCCCAGATCTTGCACTGTTATATAGAGAGACTATTTGCTGCCTCTTTAAATTCAGATATTATAAGTCCTGGAACAAGTTACAACCAAACAAACATAGAAGCAAACTTGTATTTAACTTTAAATGCTTCAGGCTCCATGGCAATGAACAACACTGATGCGCAGGGAACAAGGGATGTAACATCATGGGAAAAGGACTACAGGAGATTATTTGATGACTACTGAAACTATCAATAATTGAGAACACTATTGTGATAGTTATCGATAGTTGAAATTGTGGTCAGCGTATTGCAACTGTAATAAATAATTCACTAATAGTTCAGTGTATTGTTACACTCCGGCATGACATACCATCAAGCTTATCTTTCACTGAAGGATGTGATGTCACTGTCTTTCCTTTTGCAATTCCATGAGCATGAAGGGCTGTTGGGGCTATCAAAACATATGAACCCATGGTTAATTACATTTGTAACAACAATTAGCACAATACACATGTTACTCATAATTTACTCTTAAGGGGGCAATACACCTAAATTTGAATGAAATTTGAAGAGGTTTTACGAAGGGATAGAGGAAAGAAAATGATTGTTGGAACACTAACAGACAGTTGATACCCATGCAAGAGCACCCCGGATTGCTAGTGGACTAACTTGGTATCCGTCTATTAATTATTAACTACAAATTCCAATTTTTAAACTTCACTAAATCTTCAATATTTCTTATTTCTCTTAATTTTACCAATCTTTCTAGAAAAACTACTCCTCTCAAATATACCCCAAAATCACCCACAAATTCACAAAATACCCCACAACAAAGATTCACGATATGATGATAGGGTTTTTAGATTGCTTGAAACGCGAACAAGATATTTTCATTAACGCCATGTCAAGTGGCGGAAAAATGGCGTTCAGGTGTAACTCCCCCTTAAACCTTTTCATTCTTCCACTTCCCTTGGATACTTTCTCTGCTATCTCAAATGTCTGTTTTCTCAAACACTGATATTTTCTAGTATACAGCTCATTATAGTGACCCAGAATATAAGTAAAATATTATTTCCCAATTCAATTTGTTTCAATTCACTTCAGTACCAAGTTACAGTACTTGAACCCTGGAGTCTCCAGGCTTGCTTCCTACCTGGCATTGACATGTCATATTCATAAGGACTTTCTTTTCTGTCCTTGTTTTTCTTATCTTTTTCCACTTTATTCTGAAGCTAGCCATTTTCCCCTTGTATGATTAAATAAAAGAAATTCACTCTATATTGCCAAAGTAAAAAACATTGGCTACTGATGAGAGGAAGGGTAAATATACAGTCTCTGGTAATGTAAACACACAGCAGTTTCCAACCAAACTAACATAAAATACATTGGTCATAATTAGGATTCCAACAGACTCAACTGGCTGATGTGTTTATTTCCCTTGAGAATGGACTCTACTGTACATATATATTACTTACCAGCACAGATTGCTCCAATAATTCCTCCACTTTGTTCTTGTTCCTTGAGAATTTCTTTCACCTTAGCAGACTGCAATTTAACCAAAAATTAACAGAACACTTACATTGTAACTAACTGTTATGTAGGCTTTGCTTGCTCCTTAAAATATTGCTTAAAACCATTGACTCAAAACAAGCCAAGCGTATGGGCAGTTAGTGTACAATCTGTACACCAAGCACACTGTATAAGAAAACTGAGCTATTCTTTAAGTCAAAATACTCAACACACTTTGCTGGTGATTTAAGGCTAGATTTCATTAATCTTGATAGTAATCTTCCAAAGACGCTAAATTGTTGCCTCATTGTGTGATACCAGAAGTATCTACAGTATACCCTCCAACATCCATGCACCCACCACCACAGACGATCACTGGAAAATAGCTACTATAGCAGTCAGATTGGGACACGAACCTACAACCTCTGTATTTTAAGACTGTCACCCTTACTGCATGGCCATGCATGTACTACCTCCATAAACGTATCACATTGTTACATTGACTTTAAAACATTTTGTGGCTGGAAAAATCAGGTTGAACAGCAAAAAAACATTATTTTTGTGGTTTAACAGACAGTTGAATTCAATACTCAAGTTGAACAGCTTAAACTTTATAAATTTAAACTACTACCTAATTAACCTTGTGAATATTTCACTCAAATTACCAGCCCTAAATTTTTAATCTCTCTCACAAAGTGGATGTTGGAACATAGTCCAGAGGGGGTCATGAACAGGAAGCTTGGTGAAATGTTTAGAATAAAATTATTCAAGACCTTAGCAAGATTCTCAGATCCTCCTAATCCACCAGGCAAAATGACAGCATCATATGGACCCTAAGAAGATAAAATGGTTGATGAGAATAAAACCTTGTTAAGGAACTTTAATCAGATTTTAAATGTCTCTGGATTACGATAAAGCATTAAAGTGACAAGAGAATGTAAGAGAACGTATTTCATGCATCTCTAATACAGAAACATAAAGTATACTGTTGACTGTTCTGTGTCAAATAAAATTTATTTTTAACCTGCTTGACGGCATCTTCTAAACTCATGTCTGGTTTAACAACCACACAGCGACTGCATGTAACAGGATCTGCATTGGCAAGACCTCCAATGACTGTTTTAACCTAGAATCAACATGATATAGATGAAAATATACATATTTGCAAAGTGTCACAAGGACCTCCTGCAGATTCCTGCATATCATTTTTTATCATAATTTTAGAGTTTTATTTTTACCAACTCACATTGCATCACTCTTTCATCCCTGGGTCTGTAATGTGTTCACACAATTATGACATTAACTCATTTTAAATACACAGGGTCACAAGCCAACACTTACAAACCCCAAAGAAGGGTTGCATAATATCCAACAAGTCTACCTCAATTCACTTCACAGGGGTATAATCACAGGTCATCACACTGAACCTCCAGAGAATAATGTACAGTTCCAGAAAACATTAATACAACCCATGGAAGGCCTCTCAAAATTGCTATAGAGAGGAGGTGGTTATCAAAAGCCTAAGATTTTAAAGGAAACTATGAAGCTAAATTTGCAGAGACTGGTTGGGGTCTACCCTGTGGGCAGAGGCCCTTCGATATTCCTAGATAAATCCCTTCCTCTTCCTGACTTATCTTAGTTGGGGTCCAACCCAAAAGTCCTTGAATAGACTCCTGGAAGTAAAAAGGCAGATGATCATACCATTTGATACAATTTATCTGAGAAATAGCACAACAAGGATTGGTAGCTCCACTCCAATTCCCCTTCCCCCACGCCCCATGCTCAGATACCCTGACTCCCTGGGATACGGTTCAAACGTTCATACCCCGGGTAAACACGGAAAACTACCACAGACGTGTAAATGACAACCATGCCGTTATCACCTCAATAAAACACTCAAGAGTCTTTGCTTTCTACATCGTGTCCACAAGACATAATAAGCTTCAATAAATGAACATGCAAACTCTCTCAACACACCTCGTCACATTTTCACTCTTACAAATGCCTTACTTTCGAAGGTAACTCTTTGAAAACTGAAATTCAAGTACATGAACTTACTTTTCCACGCCGAAGCACATCTGTAGTGATGACAGCTTCCATTTCTTCAGCACCTTCGGCCAAAATGACAAGAGCACTACCCTTCAGGTCCGCCATATTGGAGCACAAATACCTAGTACCCAGACTTCTAATCCACGACAAACACACGCGGCTCACAAGCATCAACTGCTTTGAAATACAGTTTCTTTTAGATTAATTTTCACAGCAATGAAAAGCTTGTATATTTAAGCGTTGGATTCTCTTTTTCGACCTTGTTCGGCTATTTTGTTCTGCTACGGTAAGCAAAGAGAACCCATTTGTAATTTTCTTGAGTGCTTCAATATTCCACCAATCAGACGAAAGATTAGAAAAGTGGTGTAAGGCATTGTGGGACACAACATGGTGGCAAAATTCCGGGGTTGTTTAGTTTCTACGAGGACGTAAATATCCTCTCAGCAACCAAAATACGTTGGCAGATTCTTTGCTAAAATCACGCTAAAAATTATCGAAGTATACAAGAGTATACAGATTGGCTTCTTCTGAGGAAATGTAACATCTGTGGACATTTTCTCCGTTGTTTATAAAGTTGCATCCCGCTAGATTTGATGTGACGTGATTTTAAAGGAACAATTCAAGCGTCGTAAAAATGTGGTACTACTTTGTGGCCCACTGTGCTTATCATTTTACCAGATGGTTTCCAAAAGACAGCCGAGGAGCAGTGTAAGTTCAGTGTACTTTGTTGATTGGTCAATTAACCTAAGTTATATTTAACTAATGTTTGGTTTTTATGGAGGTACAAAAGCTGATGAGTGCCAGCCCTTAATTTTTCGTCAGAGTTTATCTCTTTACAATGATCAATTTACTTTATCGACTCAATTAATACAATCAACGATTTCTTTAGAAACTACAACCCTTATCCAGGTATAATAGTTATTTGGCAAATGTTAGGTTCTATAAAGTCAGATAAGGAGGTTGATAGGTTCTATAGAAACAGAAACTGTGGTGTTGCATCAGTGGGGAGTGGAAACGAATGTTTGGTTTTATTAACAGAGTTGATAAGGTAAAATGAGGACTATGAAGATATTCAAGTGCTGATGTTTCCAGTGTTAGCACTTCATCACAGTGGATTCACTCTGATGAACAGTGCTAATGCTTGTATTGTAGCACTTGAATTTCTTTAATTTTTTTTTAAAAATTTCTTATTTTTTTTTTTTTAATTTTCTTTTTAATTATTATAACAATTATTGTGATGAAGAGGGAAAGTGGGAGAAGAGCTTTTGATAAAACTGGAATTTTTAGGTTAATTTAGATAGTGCAACTTTGTTGTATGCATGCAGCACTTTAACAACAAGCCTTAATGATACCAATTGAAGAGTTATGGAAGATTATCATAAGTAGATTTTCTGCCACGAAATTGAAGTTGCTCCATGTAAGCTCTATTTTGGCACAGAGATTGGTTATCATGTAAAAAACTTAGTTTGATATCTAATATTTTTAGCAAAGGCTAAAAAGCAAGAAATTATGGTACTACTTTTCTTAAAAATGCAAGTAGCCTGCATGTACACAAAAGAGGAACTGATGCTTGAATGATTTTTTTTTTTTATCGTTTTATTTGGGTGGGATGTCGGGAGGCTGGATAATTGGTGGACTCACCTGTCTAAAAGCCTTGGTGGTTAGTGAAACCAACAGCACAAGGGCTGTTGTGACTAATGCTCCAGTGAGGAGTGATTACTAACTCGGTAACCAGTAATGGAAATGTTAATTTTTTAATCATTTGTTAATGGTTTGTCTGACTTCATTTAAATAGTACTACAGTCAAACCTAGTTATTACGGACACCGTTGGGACCAGAAAAAGTGTCCGTATTACAGGGTGTCCTTATTAAGCGGGTTAATTTTAAGGCCGAAAATGTATGGAGAGGGACCAAGAAAACTGTCCATAATAAAGAGTGTCCGTATTAAGCAAGTGACCGTAAAGCAGGGTTTCACTGTACTCTTTTATAATTTTTTTTTTTTTTTTTTACAGGAGACTTGTTGTTATACTCCTGGCCCTTTCACTCATCATACCACAGATTTATGTGATTTGGCTGTAAGTGTTTGTGTATCTAATTTTTTTATTATCGTAAGTTTGAGAAAGTGATTGAATGTCAAAATGATGATCATGCAAAAACAACTTTCCTCTTAATATGTTCTATGCACCACTGTTGAATTAACCATTGACAATTTTGAGTCGTCACATTAGTGGGAGTTTATTATGCAGTGTTTCACATGATGAGAAATAGGCTCTTTTAAAGATGCTCATAAATGAGCTATATGATAAGTAAAATATAATGTTAGTTAATGATAAGGGTATTAACAAATAATATTGTAAAGAGTTCAACACAGAAGGTATTCCGTGAGCATGGGTCCTAAATAAATGTTGAGGTCATTTAATTTTATTGGAGTATTTAAATAAGTGAAATAAGTAATGTTTTAAATTATAAGTTGCAAAGTTATC
This sequence comes from Pavona decussata, assembly GCF_977016875.1. Lineage (NCBI taxonomy): Eukaryota > Metazoa > Cnidaria > Anthozoa > Scleractinia > Agariciidae > Pavona > Pavona decussata. The sequence continues at coordinate 1,402,290 of NW_028145437.1, read as the reverse complement.
AGTGTGAAATATAGTTCTTTTGTTACTCTTGATAGTCCTCGCAGCTCACAATACTGTGATGAACCTCTATTGAACATCAGTGTAGCTGGTATTGTCTTCACATTTGCCATGATAGGTAAGTGGTTATATTTTAACCATTAACATGTAAATCCTTTAGATCTTCAATATGCATAATCTCCTCACTGACCTGACCTTATATCCCTCATGGTACAAGTTTATGAATTACTTTTTGTTGTTCATCAGTTTTTGTTCTTAAGACCCATATGTTTGATCGTGAAGTCATATTGTAGGAAACTTTTGCCACTGGTCAATAGGCAGCTTAAGCAACAGCGACAGCAACGGCAACAAAAACATCACCTAAAAATATATCTTTGTTTCATTTGTGCTACTTCGCGATTATTTCAACTCGCTCAACTTTTACAAAATTGGCAAGCTATTCAGGAACTAAATGGGTTGGAGTGGCATACAAGTGAAGAAAGAAAAATGAAAAATTCACCATCCTGCGTCCACGTTCTCCACAAAACCGTAAATGTGGTCATTTCACGTTGTTGTTTTGCAGAGGACAGAAAAGAAATGTATCAAAATGTAAAACGCACGTGCAGAGCAATTGTTTTTCCTATTGTTCTGCGGCGTTGTCATTGCCGTTGTCTTTGTTTAAAGGGACACAGTCACCTGGTGCACATGCGCATTAGATACCATTTCTTAGCTGATTTGCATATCACACTTCAGCAAGTCTCGCGCTGAGAAGCGCATCCTTTGAAAAAATATAATCTAAACAAACCTTGTGGAGTCGAAGTGTTAGCCAGTCAAAATTATTATAGTGATTATAGACCTAATGTCATATTAGAACACTCATTTTCTTGATACCATGGAAAATTTACTGATGGACTTGTCCAGGGAAAGCCAAACGTCAACGAATACCTCTGAAGTCGAAGAATCATTTAATTGTTTATTTCCGTATCTGGTCGAGTGAAAAATCATCGTAGCTGTTTCTACATTTCACAGTGTTTGCATAAGAAGCAAATTGAGTTTAAATATTAGAGAATATGTAAAACGTAGCGAATCGCCTGAACTGCAGTGTGGCGAAACGACTTTGTAGCAAAACTACCGGTAAGCTTTATTTCTGCTTTCAATTGGCATATATTTTGTGTTTATAATTTCGTTTCTACAACTTCTCCGTTATCTAAATTTAGGAACCAAACCCATGTCATTACAAGAACGCTTGCTCGACCCGTAGAAAACAAGGTTCTAAGAGAGGTTTTCCTTGTCGAGGAGATAATCGACTGTGTACCGAAGCTTGTCTTCGTCTGAGCTCCAAACCAAGCAGCTATATATGACGTGAAGTTCGAATCGTTTACGGAGATTCCCTCCGCACGAACCTTTCGCCAGGTTGAGAAAATGCGATTTTCCAAATATATATAATGGAGATTTGTTTTCCAGTGTTTTTGATTGACTTCTCTCGTTATATTGGTCAACGCAGGCGACTTCTTCCGCCCGGCGCCTTCACTTTTCCCACCTCTTCTTTTCACGTTCCGTTGGAGACGCGATCCATACTGTTTTTAACCAAATATGATAAAATAATACCATAGGATGAGCAAAAGCATACTCAGAAACAGGTTTCCAGTAAAAGATTGAAAATATAAGAAAACACTGGGAAGATTGAAGCGGATTTCTAGATGCATTTGACGCGTACTTTTGATTTCAGGTTGAGGTGGACGTTTTTCAAAATTGACAAAACTAGTGTCCAGGTCAGCGCGGTCACAAAGGTGACTGTGTCCCTTTAAGCTCCCTAATATTAGAGCTTACTACAGTAAATAGGAACAAATATAGCCAGGTACATAAATGATATGGACCTGAAAAGCTTTGAGTTTGAGTATGAGATTGAGTACAAGTATGACTTTCAAATTTTAAACCAATGATGTCTCCAGGACTCTTAGAATAGTTGTTGTTTTAAATGATAGTGAGTAGAGTAGCAAGATAATTTATAATATTCAGTAGATTTATACTAAAAGAAAAACACAGAAGTGTTCTCTAGGGGGTTGGGACAGTCCTATGTGGACAGATATCTGATAAACTGAAAACAACAATCAGTGGCCCTTTTAATTTACAGTTTATTTAAAGTCTCAATTTTTTTGTACTTACAGTTCCAGATTTCACACATTCATCAAGGCTAATTATTGTTTCTCTAATTTAAAGCCTTTACTTTCCTGTTTGCGGTAATGGAGCCTGTGCCCTGGCAGCTGAAGATTGCATTTCATTTCTTTGGATTTGGATCACTCATTCTTGGAATGGTTTTGTTTGCGTCAACATTAGCCTCAGAATTCTGTGTGAGTATTTCACTTGTAAACAACCAGGCCTTCATGTATGCTAGAAGACAAACTATGGCCATTCTGACCAGTAATCTGCAAGTCACAGCACTTTTCATTCCACGTGGCAGCAGCAGTTTAGTGAGGGCGAACAACATTTATATGACATTAAGGGCCAGTTATTTAAACAGAGTCTAACTTAGGCCGTGGCTTAAGACAATCAGTGAGCCTCCAAATCTGTTTATAAGTGGTTTATTTTAGGGAGATAGGTTTCTAGTCTGAGATGCAAGCCTTCTTGTTACTGTTAACAGGAAACAATGTTTAGATATGAATGTTGGCAAAATTAAAAATGGTTAGCTTGGTGAATTAAATGAAAGATATATTTTTCAGTTACCAGTAGTAACACAGGCATACTCGGAGAGGTCATAGGTTCGACTCCTGCTGGGAGAACTCTGATTTTCATTTTCCGAGTATGCCTTTGTCACTGACTGAAAAGCACTTCTATTGTACAAATACATGTAGTATGTTTCTAAATGTCATGTTTGTCATGTTAACAAAACTCCGTTGTTTGTGACCACCCTTGGAAACAGGACAGTGTTTGGTTATAAGAGATTCTAAGGAAAGTGCTTTGGTGTGACTTGGTTCAGATCAGATGCTGGTTGCTTGAGCCAGATGGTTGTCATGAGCTACAGTGTTTGCTTAGTTTGATTGACTTACTTGTTGAACAGATTGAGGTGGTGAGCTTTAGTCAAGTTATATACTCGTTTGAGGTATTTTTTCTGCTAAATACTACTTGCTGTGAAATAGAACATTGATCTTGAGCTGATTATTGTAGCAATAAAGATGACTAAAAAATTGGATATCAAACCTAACAACAAAGTTTGTATGGTATAATTTTTGGTTTATTTGCCCTGCCATCAAACACAATTGAACAAGTTGTCCTTTAGCATTTTTTTAATTGGTGTGAACAGATAGACACTGAAAATTCACTGATATTCCAGCATATCTTGATTAATGCAACCAAAACTTTTCATTTTTGTTTCTGTTTCTTTTCAGTCTAATTTCACCCCCGAATTGTACTATTTGTGTCTTTCATTTGGAATATTTGCTGTTCTTTCAACTGGTAGGTATTTTATTTATCAGCCACACGAAATATAGGTGTCAAAGAAATCTCACCAGGTACCTCCCTTTGTCTCCCTACCCTTGTGTTGTGCTGTGAAATTTTAATTCTTAGTGGGCAATTATTAGGAAGGGTATAGGATGGGACAGTAATACAAAGATCCTACTAAGTGGAAAAATATTTTAAATCCGTGAAAATGCTACAAAGCACCCTGTAAACCTTCACTGAGTAGGTTAATTGCCACCCTGGGTCAAGAGGAATTATTTTCCTGACTAATGGAATTTCAGAGCAAAACATGGTTACACAAGATTTTCAAGCCTATGAGAATTAAAGTCTTAAATTCAGTCCCTAGATTCCAAGACTACCATGCATTCACTGTCAGACAAATCTCAATATTGTTATTGAGTTAAACTCTGAACTACCGTACTGAGTGAGGGATTTTGGCTTGGAATACAAACTCAGAGTTCAGCTTTCTTTCCTTCCATCCTTGCTGCTTTTGTAGATAATACAAATGTTTTCTTTTGTTCCTTTTCAGCATTTCTTGTCATCATGCTTCCATTTTGGTTGATCAACTATCTGTGGCCAGATTCTGTTCTCAACCGAAGAGAAAGACGTGGCGTTTGCTATGAACCTGTCAAGTGCTGCACCTGCCTTTGGCATGTTTAGAGGTCAATGCTACATGCCACGCTATGAAACTATTAGATAGCCCTAAGCTGCAATCTCAACATGGACATTCTACTTACTGGTCTCCATATATTTCTGTGGATCTAGTTGGGAGAATTTGTTTAAACATCTGGCCCCAGTTGTTCAAAATACAAAGAGTCAATAACTTTTTTTCCGGGGGTTATCGCTATCCAGTGAATAAATTGTATTAGTTGGAGTACATTTTTCTGCCGGATAGTGATTTATCGACTGGATATAGTTATCCACTCTCTGAACTGTTCGTTTAATGAAGGAACAATATTGTGGCAGCAGATACCTTTAAGACCGTAATTCAGTGTTCGTAATTGCCAATTACTATTTTAGGGGGAAGAACAAAGAACATCCCCCCCCCCCCCCAAAAAAAAAAGATTCAAACAGCCATGCTGCAGCAAGTAAACACAGTTTAGGTTTTAGTGCATTGAATAGTGACAGTGCTCAATCATGAGCAAATTTTTCCAGTAAATTGTCCTTGCATTTCACCAAGTCTTGTTTGACTGGTGTGATGATTTTGACTGTAAAGTTAATAACAGGAGAAAAAGCCACAAAATCTTTTAACGTGTCAGGTTGTTGTATTTATCAAACTGTATATATTAGGTATTTAATAGCTTGTGCACTGACTGTTCAACCGTATATTTACCTGAACAAGTTGTTATCTAGGCTTTGCCTGAGTGTATTCATTGTTATTAGGATAGCTATATGTAATTGGTATGTGATTTTTCTTCTTACATAGTTGTCTCGAGCCCACTGTTTGTCTCTGTGCCATTTGAATGTTATTAATGTAACAGTTTCCAAAACCTGTGGTGTAAATATATATTTTAAATTCAATTTTTCCAGTGGGTGTTGTTAGTTGTTAGTTGAGTCGTTATAGGAATTAGTTTAGTAGCATTGTCTGAATATCTGTAAATTAAAATGCATTTCATTACATTACAGTCTCACTCCTGATATGCAGTAGTAGTATTTGTCCAGTTCGCATGTAAACATTACCGACTATATGGTTTTTACTTATCTGTTTTTATCTATTTATTTATTGTTTAATGGTTCATTACCGCTGACCAATTTGCAAGAATCAGCATTTTTGATATGATGGAGGCAAATTAATGGCAGATAGATAGAGTAGATATTACTACAAAATCTACTGAATGCTGTTATGTGATTGGCTGCTCTACTCAATAGATAAGAAACAAATTTTCGTTGTTGCCAACAGAGTTGCTAAGGTAACTTGGCCACCTTAAGGAGATTCGGGTGCTGACGTTTTGAGGGTTAGCCCTTCCTGACGAAACGTCGGCACCCAAATCTTTTTTCCGGTGGCCAAACTTTGTTGATAAAACCAAACATTCGTACTCTTCAGCGGTAAGCTCAAGGTCTCTGCTGCCTGATAGTTGGCAAGGGCGAGCAGACTAATTCTTTCAGCATAACCCAGTGACTTATATTTTTGACAACAACAAAAAGAAACAGTACTCTTGCTTCTGCCGGGGGTTCTGTAGCCTCCCACACAGTCGTTTTTAGGGGACTCATGGAGGTAATACGAGTCCCCAAAAAGCGACTGCGTGGGAGGCTAGGGCTTTAGTCTGAAATGTCAGCCGTCTCCTCCCCATAACCCCAAGGGGGCGCCCCCTGTGGGTTAGGGGGAGGAGACAGCTGACATTTCAGACTAGCTAGGGCTTCTGCGCCATGATTCCTTCAATGGCTCAAAACTATTGTACATTTGTTGCATTCTTTGCCGTCTAAATTCCTGGTAGCATCCATTTTACTCCTGCTGCTGAAATAGACGTATCCGTCGTGGTTGGGTGGGTTACTTGGTTGCTTTTTCAGCCACTCATGAGTCAGTTTCAATGATGGAAATCAAGGCCACCAATGAAGATTATATTTCATAATTGACATGCGTCGTCGAGGTGGCAAAAACTGACTTTCATAAGTAAAATTATCATAGTATGTTCCGTGAATAGTATTCAGTATAACTATATTCGTATTTTAAAGTTAATGGCCCACGCACTGATGTTTGGAAAACTGCTTTTCACTAAAGATGTTTAGAAAAAGAGATTTAAGATGCTACTGTTATCTATTTTTTAACGTCACAAAGAATACTACATATCTAACGACGACATGCTTTTAAAGTGTCTACAAAGGAGATGCATTTTTTTTGTCTCCACCTTAGAGAACTCACAACTGAAACAACTAACCTGCGATCAAACTGTACTTTAAGAAAATTGAACAGCCGTAACCAGGATCCATGATGATTAATAATAAGAAAAATGTACAATAGAGGTGATAGGTGTGAAAAACATTATTTGTTAAGAAGTATAAGGTATTGATTAGGGAGTGGGCATGAGTTATTGTCAGCGTAAACAGTTTTCGCTGTATGCCAGGCCCCAAGGGTCTTAAGGTGGCAATAATTGGACTTGTCAATGATTGACGCATTCTCAAAGTCAATCTGGTTGTTTTTGTACCAAGCATGGTTAGCCACATTGGAAACTTTGGCGCACATTTTCACTTTTCTAACATGTTCTTTTTTCCGACCTTCTAGTTTCACCAATGTAGCTCCACGAACATGTAGTGCAGGGGATTTTGTAAACGACGTTGCATTGATCTACTTTTTCAGGGCGAGGTTTAGAGGTTTATTGGCCTATTGGTAACTTCTGTGTCCTTTTTTTTTTAGCAACCTTGTTTGCGGGTTAGATTGACCCAGTTGTTTAAAGCCCGATAGCTATAATCCTGGGTAAACGTAAATTTTGATTCCAGTTTAATTACAAATCAATGAAGATTCTTTAAAACGTTTATGTCCCTTAGGGCCTCTTCATATGATCCCGGTTGACCGGGCTAGCCCGCTTACCGAGATCTCGCCTCATTCCTATTTCTTTTGTAAAAAATTCGATGTGTTCATATGAGAAGGCGGGCCAGCCCGGTTACCGAGATCTCGGTTTCAGCGACCGAGATCTCGGGAGCCCGGGACGAAAAATTTCTCATATGAACACGGTATCCCGGTTACCGGGATGAAGTCTATAACCAAACATTCGCGTCTTAGAACGGATAGATTTGATTATTACGGCTCATTTCTGAGATGTTCTAGTTCAAAATAATTCCTTTTCGTAGAAGAGATAAAGATATTACACTTTTGAGGTTTGTAGAACCGATAAAAATGAAAAATTCTTGCCGGGCTTGTTCGGTAAATGTCACGCTCGATTGACCGCGTCACCACTTTTCATCTCGGTAACCGAGATGAAATTTCCCATATGAACGGACTGCAAAATTCATCCCGCTTACCGAGCCATCCCGGTTACCGGGATCATATGAAGAGGCCCTTAGTTTGACTTAGGGGCGGACCATTAGAAATCACGGGAGGGGGAGTTAATTACAGTACCGCTCAAGGTGACAGTCTCTTTGGAGTCTCGATTTTCGCGAAATTCGAGTATCGCGATTATCGAGAAAGAAATGAGCTACTAAATGTATCACACCTCATGACTGGAGGGACGTTTTTTCACTTGTGAAGGAAACTCTGCTTCTTCGTGTTGGTCGATACCATTCTTTAATTACAGTTGAACTCAAAAGCGAAAAGCGTGAGAAGTTCGAAGGCAATATAGAACGTATATTCAGTGTTGTTTTCTTGGTCGAAGATAAAAACGCTTTGTCCAATCGACAAATGGATCGTGCTTCAAAGAGTTCACAAACTCCGTAAAAACGAAAATCTTAAACTAAGATTTTACCTTACGTTTCCCGTCTTATGCAAGACCACCACCACATTAAATTGAGACGGTGATCATCTTATTTTAACACAGGAGATCTTAAATGAAGACTATCGGAGTCTCAGTCAGTATATAAGATAAAAGATCGTCTTAAATATTGTCTTTAAATCGTCTTCATTTGAGAAGCGCTTATCTTAATCAACATTGAGGCATCTTACTTTAAGAAAGACCAGTCTTAATTATATTAATCTGAGTCGATGGGGTCCTTATTTTAAGACGTTTTTTGGTCTTGTGGAAAATTTTAAGACGCCGCAGCAGGCTATAAGATACTGCCATGCAATACGCCTTAAGCTGGCGACACACCTGGGCATTTTATACGACGATCGCAGCGAATTTGATCGCCAGCGAAAATCGCAAGTGATTTTCGCCACCGATTGATGCGGACACACCTGGCGATTTTGTTTTCGCCGATCGCGGCGTTGTTCATCTGATAAAACCGCCCAACCTGACTGATTGACTTGAACGGGCACACTTGGCGAATTTAATCGCCGATATCTGACATGCCAGATATCGGCGATTTAATACGCCGATCTCTACTCTCACCATTTTAGTTCTCGGTAAAAAAAATATATATATAAAAAAAAGGCTAACTTGGAAGAAATAGAAAACGCCATTTTTCGCGCGGTCCTTGCTCGGAAAGCTTGCTATGCGCGCAGGCTACAACACAAAAGGATCCAAATTTTGCAAAGCCCTTCCTGATTGGTTCATTTAAAAATTGCAGACCTCATAGGAAACAGGACTTCTTTTCTGATTGGTTGATTTTGATCCAAACTCTGCAGACGCGGAGTCTGGAGGTTTGATCTATCGCAAACTCTCACCACAGGGAGTCCACAAAAGTTGTGAAAAAGAAATAAATTAATAAATTATTGACTTACGTTGTTCGTTTCTTGCGGTTTTCTATAGTGCTCATTTGCATAAAATTTACGCGACAGCTGAGCTCAGATCCGCTCGCGCACAACTCAGTACACGACATTAGTGCTGTCGCGTAAATTTTATGCAAATGAGCACTATAGAAAACCGCAAGAAACGAACAACGTAAGTCAATAATTTATTAATTTATTTCTTTTTCACAACTTTTGTGGACTCCCTGTGCTCTCACCTTGCTTTGAACAAGCTGATTTACCGTAATATACTCCTCATCATCAAAAAGTGGAGAATTTACAAGAATTTCGAGACAGCAACTTCAATATTCAAATAACAAGACATCTGGACATAAAATACGGGCTAAAGCCCCGGTAAACGTGGTAACTTACACGAATTTGACGGCATGCGCGAGACAGAAGATTTAAAATGGAAATGAAGAAGTTACTGTCGCTTTTTATTGAAAACCAAAGATGAGTCCAACAATTCTACTGCATCACCGATCAGAGGAATGAGTGTAGTGACAATCTGCATTCCCTGCTATTAGAGGTTTTCTATGATTTAAAGGACTTTAAGACCAACAAAACAGTAGTTATTGGCCGCGGCCCGGCCTCTGTTTTCCAGTGAATTTACGGTAAGCTGACTTCGATAAGTTGTCTCATTTAAATTAGATTTGGTGTAATAAAGTGCTATGGATTGAAATTCGTTGTGTTTTCGTTGCTCCATGTATCATGTTCAAGCTTAATGGTATTAAACGCTCTCTGTCAGTTTTAATGTAGTGACCGTTGCAGTTAGATTTATACCTTGCTTCGAAACTTAAATCAGTTGAGAATCTAAAGCATCTAGAATAAGATTGTTCAAATCTTGAGTTAAGATGAAAATATGACTTACCACAGCACTTTGAATCTAAGAAAAAATCATCTTAATCTAAGACGCCATCATCGTATAAATAAGAAGAAAGTCGTCTTATCCTAAGATGAATCGTCTTCAAATGAGATTTACGCGCTGTCTTACCACAGCACCAGAATTAAGTGTAAAAAACGTCTTAAAGTAAGATTTTA
>NW_028145437.1:1347500-1387500 GCF_977016875.1 Pavona decussata | reverse complement strand
TGGGAGAGGGAAGAATTTAATCTAGTTTTAATGAATAAATCAAATGATGATTTGACGTCACACAGAAGTGATGAGTGGGTCCCCTCTCTCGTGATATGTGCCCGAAAAATAGATTTTGATTGGGCCGCTTCTGTTGAAGACAATCAGAACAATATATCCTTACTAGGGGAGGACAGAGTTTAATGCATAAATTAATGTGCACATTTATGACACCGATGAAAAAAAAGATACCCGACCGAAACCTAGACACGTCATGCCCTGCGGGCATTCCGTGTAATAAAAGAATGTATTAAATAACATGCTTTTCTTTTAAGTATTAATTTTTGAATAATATATTGTTTTTTTCTTTGTTTTGTTTAGCTTAGTTTATTCATTATTTGTTTGTTCAACAGGAATCATGTTTTTATATTCTTCTCCATGGCAGTCCTCATAGCACAGTTGTATATAGTTCAAATGTAAGTTTTGCATATTTGATACATATATTTATGATAAGTTTGGAAATAATTATTCCATGAACAGCAAAATAAAAAAAAAAGATTACAAATTCAGTGTAAAATAATTTCCTGTATAAATTTTTTGGGTTCCACCTATATTTGAAACAATGAAACATAATTTTTAAAAATAAGTTAAACAAAGTTATGGTTATCAGCGTCCATGAATGAGATTTATAGTCACTTTTTGACTTTAATGGTTGGCAAGTTAAAAAATTTAGGGTGCATAAATCTTTTCAAAGAACATTTTTAACTGTAGACTAAAGGTTGATTCAATCAAGTTGTAAAAAAAAATAGATTCCTGCAAAACCTTTGTGATTTGCAGAACTCTTAACCTCATAAGTTTGATTTAAATGACAAATAAAATTGGAACACATTTGGAGCTGCTGCTGATTTCCTTGTCATTCCTAAACAGGTGCCTTAAACAAGGACCTGCATTTTAAAAGGAAAAACTGTTCCCACCTTTGACTACTGCTTCAAAGTCTCACTTTAAAGTGATGACAGACAAAGTAAGAAAGTAGCATGTGAATGGTGTAAAATCTGGAAATCCATATAAATTTAAAAAGATTAAAAGCCAACCATGTTTTACACAGAAATAACTTCAGGTTAATCTAAGAAGAGATTTCATAAAATGTAATTATTGCAATTCAGCCATAAAAACTCATGCTGTTTTGGAATTTGAGCAAATCCCTAGATTCATAGTTAATGCAATAATTATTGAAACAAAATTTTCAAATTTATTCTGTCAATATTCTATTCTATTTTGCCACACAAACTATGTGGTGTTGATGTTACAGAGTGTCACAATAAAATTACTGGCAGCCTGACCAGGGACCAAGGTTTCTTTATAGTGCGCGTCCATGTTTAAGGAACAGTTGTTTGGAATGGAAAATGAATAATATTATAACAAATTGAGTTCATTTTATTAATATTTGACCATTTAATAAAAAATTGCAAAGTGAATTTTAAATTATAAACAACCTTATTATGGGAAATTAACAATGCACGTCGACAACGCGAAGAAATTTTACATTACACTAAATCAACGCGAATTTTTCAAAAGTTAGGTTTACATGCATTAAATTAAGGCAAATTTTTTGATAAGCATCTTGCTTTATATACTGCAATTTTCATAATTCTGCAAACTCACACTTTACCTTTCTGAATGCCAAACTGCGTTTTGGCTTCCGTCAATAAAACCTTCCAAGAAAAGTGCACAGATGTTTCTAAGTTTTTTTTAAAGCTGAAAATTTGGTTTTGAAGCCTAAGTAGACCCTATCAATTCAAAAGATAGTGGCTCTGAAGAGCCAATAGAGGAGTCATGAACTGATAAGGTTTTGTAATGAAATAAAGGTGCTTTAAAATACGATGTTGTAAAATAGCGTGCATTAAATTTACATCGACATTAATTAAGATACATTAAATTAACGCAAATATTGTACAATTGCGTTAATAAAGTGCATTGTTAATTTCCTATAATAAGGTAGTAACCAATTATTGTCAATTTTGCAATGTATTTAGATAGCCTGTGTACAGCTGTCCCTCCCCTCCCCTCCCCAATCTTTCCTGAGGGGAGGGGGTGGCTGTACACTGGTAATGTGTTCAGATAGCATTCTTTATTCAGTAAGTAACATGTCTTTGTTGTTACCATAGTCCTCATGACTCAGCAATATGTGATGATCCTTTCCTGAACATCGGTACAGCCAACATTGTCTTCACATTGGCCATGATAGGTAATCAGTTATTTTCAAAATTATCTGCAAATTATCTGTATGTTGTCCTTATATATAGTTCTCATGGTGCAAGTGGAAAGAATTGATTTACAGTTTAACAGTTAAACTTATTTTATTTTGAATCAAGGTTATGTAACAGCTAGATGTCCTGTCACATAGACTTGAAGCTTTTGTCTGACAAGATTATATTGAAATATCTCTTTATTAAACATTTTTATTATGAGCTTAAGATTGCATGATCATCTACTATGCATAGAACATGAGAGGAAATAATCTTTGACTAACTCTTTTAGCATAAATCTGGATTAAAATGACACTCTAATCAAAAGCTTTACTTGGTATATTTGTCGTTTTTAACTTTAAACTGTGTAAGTGAAGTCCCTGCATGGTTCTCACTACCTCTTACCGATTATAAGGCACCACTAAATTTTCTCTGAGCCTGATTAGTTGAAATTTATCAAGTGATGTGATAGTGTTCATCCACAGAGAAATGCTATCAGGTGATAGGGTTCATCCAGTAAAAATAGTCATGGAAATGGTCTCATTACCAGCATGGGAGAAAGAAAAACCCTCCGTACCTTGTAAGAATTGAACACATTGCAGTGGTGGACTTAGTGGTCGACTTAGTGGTGGACTTATATTTCAACCAAAACCAAGGACCAAGGTGCCAAGAAACATGTATTGTGCAGTTCCATTAAATATCCATACTCCCCCCACAGAAGGTTTTTTGTTTTGCACTCCCCCTCCACCCAGGAAATTCCAGTTTAGCTTCATACTTTGCTTCTAACATTTTGACTCCTTAGACCCCCTCCCTCTAGGAATTTCCAGTGACCTTCTGTGGGGTGGGTAGGGATTTTGTCGGGAACTGCACATTTCATTTCACAAAGAGAAGCAAGTCAATCATTCAAAAGGGGTCCCCTCTCTTAACTGAAGGTTTCAATCCACCACCGCATGATTTAAATGCTTCAACCACTGAGCTACTGGAACTTGTGGTGAGCTAGGCAATTATTTGGACCAGCAACATCAAAAGAGGCATGAAATTATGCATTGTAAACAAAGAAAGATGGTAAATTTCAAACTTTAGATGAGGTAAATGAAATAGAAAAAGATGAAAGGTTTATTTTGTCTAATTCATGTATTTTGTCTAAAATTCATGTCTTGTCTTTTTAACATTTAGCCTTTACCTTGCTATTTACAACAATGGAGCGTGTGCCATGGCAGCTGAAGATTGCATTTCATTTCTTTGGATTTGGATCACTCATTTTTGGCGTTGTTTTGTTGGCATCAACATTAGCCTCAGAATACTGTGTAAGTGTACTGTGGTTACCAAAGGGTTTGTTAGGTGTGCTTATTTAGATATAGCCATTAACTATTGCAAAATGTTATCTTCAGGGAACAGGACTTTCCATTCGTTATATCCCCACAGTGTAGTCACTTCAATCTTGAATGTCAGAGTATGTGCACTGCTATTTCTGGTATGTTTGCCCTGAAATCAAAATGTTGTCCAAATTGTGAAAGTCTTTTTTGATGCTTGAACTAGCCTGCAAGCAAGCTCTTGTGGGCCAAAAGCTTGCTCGCAGGCTATGCTTGAACAAGTCCCTTTTTTGGTTAGAGTCTCTTCCCTTTTTTTCCATCTTTTTGTGGTGTGATGAAACAGACACTAATAGTACCACCAGCTTGATTATAATGCATAAGCCATTCTGATTTTTCTTTCTTTCAGTTTATCTTCACCCCCGAATTGTACTATATGTGTGTTGTTTTTGGAGTAGCTGTTGTCATTTCAACTGGTACGTACTTTATTAATGAAATGTCGTTAGTGATGACATTTGAGGCTAAACTCTCTTGGAAAGCCAATCAGATTGCGAGTTTGCCTAATAATCAGTCAGTGGGTATGCTAAACATGGGTAACGATTTTTCAGTTGAGCCTGTGGTAGAAATTAAAATTAATTTAGAGTATAAACATCGGCTCAATACACATTGCGTATTTTATGGTTTAACAATGTCTTGGTCCCTCTGCTATCCCTGAAAAAATTAGAAACTTGTTGTGGTCTAGTGTGTGCTCATTGTATTTACTTTTTGGCAATAAAACTTTCTTTTTCGACGGGACATTCTGTAGATGTTTAGTTGAAAATATTGTCAGTGTATTTTAACAGTGAAGATTTTAAGCCGGAAATCCAGAAATTTAACCCGTGCTAATCATTCTTGCTGTATTCATTAGTGATGTGCTTTTATTCCTTTGCAGGGTTTTTTGTGACCATGTGTCCGTTTTGGTTGATAGACTATCTGTCGCCTGATTCTGTTCTCAGCCGACGAGAAGGATATGGAATTTGCCATGAGCGTGTCAAATACTGTCCTCTTGTTTGGCATGTTTAGAACTTACTGTAAATTTTTGAAGGGCTTTTATTGACTCGCCAGTCAATTCCTCATGCCGTACTATTCAAGCAAAGTTAACACTTCAAACCGCAGTATCAACACAAACATCCTCTTCACTGGTCTCCATATGTTTCGAGTAATGTAGCAGCTCTCGTAAGGTCTCACGTGATTGGCTTGCAACCCTTCTATAAAAACAATAGAACAAACAACAGAACAATACCCCAACCTTAAAAACAATAGCAGCTGCTAGACAATTAAAACAATTACAAGCCTAGGAGAGTTGCTGCACTACTGTATGTTTCTTTTTAAACTTTGGTTTATTTTGAGATCGTCGGCGTTATTCTCGTGTTTGATGAAAAAGAAATACTGCAGCAACAGATACACTTGAGACATGAGAGAATGAGCTCTTGCTTCAGACAATAACGTGGAATTTGGAGTTTACAACAGCGAAATTCAATTTTGGGTCTTAGAGCAAAATAAATTATAGCCAGGTCTATAAGCTTTAATTTAATATAGGGGTGTAGGTATCTACAGTTTAAACTGGACGCGCTACATCGCTTGAACGCGAGACACCTCTGAAGGTATAGGGTAACCTTAAGATAAACATTTTTAGAGCAGAAAATATGCAGAATTTATGTTTAAGAATGTAAAAGGTGAACAGTTACTCCTTTTCACTGGTTGGGATTTGAAGTCGTGAATAGCTTCTGATTGTAAAGTTAAGAGTAAAACAAAAGCTAAATTGAAATGATTTTGAATTCTGACGGGAGTGAAAGGCAACAGAGCAAAAAGAATAATTATTCTACTCGCTAAGAAATCATCTGCAAAAACGATATACATGAAGATGTTAAATAAAGTAATATGTTAATGGTTATTTATTATGTAATTTATTGAGCCTCCTCGCTGGTGTTTTCAGCATAAATTACATAATTCCTCCAAATGACGGCTCGCCACTCAGTTGCAGGCCAGCCAAGAGGGAGGCCTAGGATCGAGATTACTGTATCACGTGATAAAATCAAATTGCACGCTAGAGTAAACATCTTATTCGAGTGTTCACCCATGTTGTTGTATTTATAGTTAGTTAGTATTGTAAGTAATGTTACTATGTTGTAAATAGTGTTACGCATTGTTAGAAATTTAGTTTTGTAAGTAATGTTAGTATTGTAAGCAGTGTTAGTGTTGTAAGTAATGTGTGGTACTTAAATCAAAGAAAAAAAAACATTAAAAAAAAGAGTGTTCACGCATGCAGAAATAACGATCTTGGTGAATTCCTACAATCCGATCAATAACCTTTAACGCGCATTTATGGACTGCCTTCACGAGACTCTTTGGGGGAAGAACCTTTATTGATTTATACCGCTCAGGGTAGCCCCTTCAGATGCAAAAAGCTGTCTGTTATCAATGGGAGCCCTGAGCACAACAATGTACTCAAGCTATAATATACATACGCATTAATCTAATATTGATAATAATATAGATAGAAAACTACGTACAAATAAAAGATTTAGAAACAAATAAATACGAAATACCATCAAGACAGTTCGTTAAAAAGAGTGCAACCATAGTAATATAAAGATCGTTTTGCGATCTCAGTCCTCTCTACAGGCGGATTTAAAAGGTTGCTATGTCTAGTGGCGCGCGCATGGATTGTATTATTACGTTTATGGAAACATTTCAGTGCCCAAGTTTGTTTTTTCGCGTAGGTCTCCATTCAAACGATTCCGGTAGTAATGTTTGTCACATCAATCTACCAAAGTGTGTGAGGCTTTTAAAATTTAACAAAATTGTGGCGTTCGAATAAAAAAAAATTGATTGACCCCGAAACAGATTTTCTCAGGAACCAATGGAAATAGAAAAATCCCCTACTTTGAGTTCCATTAGTATCTCATCACTACAGCTTGGTTGTGCAAAGGTGCGTTCAGTATTAAACACTGTCAGTGTTGCGTTTGAAGGCTTGCGTGCTCCTGAAAAAACATAAAACGAGTGCTTCTTCAGATTCCTCCCTTTATAAGCTTTACGGTGACATATAGCTTTCCAGGATTTATTCTAGAACAACGCACGTAGAACTGGAATATTTCCCTGAGAAGACCTTGAATATTTACAGTAA
Source organism: Pavona decussata (assembly GCF_977016875.1). Taxonomy (NCBI): domain Eukaryota; kingdom Metazoa; phylum Cnidaria; class Anthozoa; order Scleractinia; family Agariciidae; genus Pavona; species Pavona decussata. The sequence continues at coordinate 1,380,799 of NW_028145437.1, read as the reverse complement.
CGTTAAATAAGAAATTGAAGATCCCGATTATAGGAAGATCGAAGGATATCATCTATGGATATCACACAAGTTCAAAGTTTTCTTCTGTTTTACACCCGCCTCAGCAGTAAAGGGTGTCTGATACACGGCCTTCTGCCATGCATGACGACGACGACGCCAATGAAAACGGAACTTAAAAATTACATTCGCGTTTTCTGAATATATTCGTGATGTTTGACCTATCCACGAGCTATCGTCGTAGGGGCGGCTTTAAAATTCAGAAAGATTAAAATTGATCATCATGCGTTGAGACACGTTTCCAATAAAACCTTGAATGTGATCATTACACTATGTCGTTTTGCACTGAGAAGGCGACAAGGATTTGTGTATAATGCACGTGCAAAGCCATTATTTTGCTAATTAAAACTATTGTTTTCTAACGTTCTACTGAACGAGTCTACTGAACTTGTAGATTATTCAAAGGGTCGTTGTCGTATAAGACAGGAATAATTCAGCACAAGATTTCCCTTCACGTCGAGATTTTCGTTCAGTGGTTGCTCCGACCTTGCAGGCAATTCTGAGTAAAAGCAGATTGAAACTAATATCAAATGACTTCGAATGTTCGTGGATTTGGATTACGATTTCCGCTCAGTATTCCTACCTTGTGTCCCTGCTGGTAATCGAGCCTACGTAGAATGGGAAGCTAACTTTCAAGCCGTAACGAATGATTACCCAAACTGTCGCTTTTTTTTTTAACAAAGTGAAAGTACTACAGAGACCAAGCGATCACGCGATCACGCCAACTTTGAGGCCGTTGCTAATTGGTTCTTGATTGTATGTGGCCAATCAAAGTCTTTCGTAGAAAGACGCAAAGCCAACAGGCGGAAGTTCATTTACATACTTGGTTCAGTCATGCCACAGGACACCCATCAAATTGGTGTGGATTATGGTGTCTTCTTCTGTTGTTTCCTTGGACAAGAGAGCTTACTCCATGTTAGGGATCTTAAGCAACTACGACGACGACGACAACGAGAACGAGTAGTTTAGGAGTTGAGGTTATGAGCGCATTTTTTCGATTAATTTAAAAGTAAAAAAATTTACGATTAATTAATTAAAAAATAATCAAAAAAATAATCGAAAAATGCGCCGGAAAAACAATCGAAAATGTGTTGAAAGTAAAGTAAAAAATGCGCTGTTGAAAAGAGAAAAAATGAGCTAATAATAATCGATATTTTAACTGCATTTAATTGCGTGACCTCACATGAAGAGCGAGTCACAATTCTCGGAAAACAGGAAGTCGATGATGTTACACATTAGGGAAAGTCCCTGCCATTTTTTAACCAATCACAAATTGGCTTACGCGTCTTGCATTTAATTAACTGCTGAGACAATAATTCGTAAACTATCTGGAAGGGCTTCATTTATGACCGTAAGCAAAACCGTTGATACCATTTTCATCAGTATGTAACGTTACGTTTATCATCGAAACAAGACAATGAAACTTTGTTAAGCTGATAGCTTCCAAGTTGCTGGTTGTCGCTTCGAATGGTTTTCATAACATGAAACATTTGTTTGTTGTTGAAAAGCGTTTGTTTATAATCTCGATGTTTGATATTATTTTTGATTACAGTCTTCTTAATTGCCTTTGCTTTCTTCTCACATTTGTATACTTTTTTAACACATCTGATAACTTTACCGTTTTCGTTATTAACACAATTGATTAGTTTTGTCACATATTCGTCTTTTATATAGCCGGCGCATTTTTCGATTCTTTTTTCAATTAAATAATCGTAAATTTTTTTATTTTTAAATTAATCGACAAAATGCGCTCATAACCTCAACTCCTAAACTACTCGTTCTCGTTGTCGTCGTCGTCGTAGTTGCTTAAGATCCCTAACATGGAGTAAGCTCTCTTGTCCAAGGAAACAACAGAAGAAGACACCATAATCCACACCAATTTGATGGGTGTCCTGTGGCATGACTGAACCAAGTATGTAAATGAACTTCCGCCTGTTGGCTTTGCGTCTCTTTGATTGGCCACATACAATCAAGAACCAATTAGCAACGGCCTCAAAGTTGGCGTGATCGCGTGATCGCTTGGTCTCTGTAGTACTTTCACTTTGTTAAAAAAAAAAGCGACAGTTTGGGTAATCATTTGTTACGGCTTGAAAGTTAGCTTCCCATTCTACGTAGGCAGGGACACAAGGTAGAAATACTGAGCGGAAATCGTAATCCAAATCCACGAACATTCGAAGTCATTTGATGTTAGTTTCAATCTGCTTTTACTCAGAATTGCCTGCAAGGTCGGAGCAACCACTGAACGAAAATCTCGACGTGAAGGGAAATCTTGTGCTGAATTATTCCTGTCTTATACGACAACGACCCTTTGAATAATCTACAAGTTCAGTAGACTCGAATTTTATATCCAGTCGGAAAAACTGAGCTGAGCAAGGTGTTTAAGTTTGTGCTTTGAAATTGTGAAACGTAAGCATATTTGAGCGATCTTTTGAATACCACTAAGCTAACAAAAGCCTCAAAATACCAAGAATCTCTACACCCAAAGGATCTTCTAATGTGGTAAGATTGGAAGCTCAAGATCGTTTAGAAAAATAACTGATTTCTTTCTCTGCTGCGACAGAACTGTAGTTATGCAATTGCGCTCGATTACGTCGGTATCAGTTCCATATCACCCAAATTATTAATAGTAACTGTTCATCTCGATAACCGGAAATTTGTAGGAATTGCGAAAATAAACTACATGAGAAAATTTTATTTGAAGGGATGAAAAGTATCGTCAAAAGAGCTAGGACTAACGGCATCTCGTTTAATAATTTGAATTCGGCGATAGGAGAATTCAGCTAAAGAATCCCTGGAATCCCAAACGATCGTGCTGTTTTGGCGTACGCAAATGTTTCTTTGAAACGCGCGTAAACCATCTTTGAAGACAGAAAACAAAAACTTTCAGAATTTTTATTCCATTGCGCATATGCCACACATGAGATCCAATCCTAGCAGTATGCAGGATGTTTGTCCCATGAACCTAGTTTAATGGCATTAGCTCCCACGCCGGTCTCCTGTAGCTCAGTGGCAGAGCATCCGAACTAGTAATCGGAAGGTTTTAGGTTCGACTCCTGATAGGAGCACTCGGATTTCTTTTTTTCGGGTATGCCTGTGTCACTCACTAAATAATTAATAACTAACCATTCCCTGAAATATTCTTGTTGGGTGTTCCTGATAATTGCAGCTGCCAAATCGCCAGTTAGGCGTATAAGACGCAGATTTTCAATTTGTTGAGTATTTGAGCTGTAGTATGTTCTGACACCAAAAATTCAACGATCGTTTGCTCTCATTGCAGGAAATCTGTGGAACTGTCAAGGAATCGGACCGTTCTTTTTGTTTGCTAAAAGAGAGACGTCTGACAAAGGTAAGAACTGTTAATTAAATTGTGACAAATCTACTAAATTCATGGAAAAACTGGTTACAAAAAGTCGCAATCCAAGTCCAAGACCTGTTTTCTATTTTACTTCCTGTTTTCAATCTCTATTCGATGGTGTGATCTTCTCAAAATCGGAATCTTAAAACCTTGTCTGCACACGTAACATTTAGCCCTCCAGAGCTATGATAAATCCCATTTTTACATCTTGATGATCTCAAGAACTCAATGTTTCTTAAGAGTAGATTTACGATATTTCTTGTGAAAGCTGATTTTTAATAATCACTTTTCACTGTAGTCTTTGAGAATATTAATTTGGTTTTTAAAATAAGTCTATAACCTGCTGTGAGAACAGAAAAGACGGAGTAAACAGATTACAGACAAATTTACCCAAGCTGCCTGTGACACTCTGTAATTTGATGGATCAGATCTATTTGTTACTGATTTAAAAAATTGAACTAATAAGCCCGAGTGGTCTGGAATGGTTCCTGTACCAAGTATAACAGAATAGTTTTGTTAAACAAGTACGGTACTCAGACAATGAATCCCACCGGAAGCTTTCTTATTTTTGAACGTAGTATGGAAATTTTGCGGACTTCATCGAAAGTAAAAGTTTTGACTCAGTTCACTGAATTGCATTGACATTGTTTGTTTATCCATTGTTCCTTGATCATGTTCTCCTGGGTCTCATAGAGTTTATCTAAGAGTAACATAATTCAAGGAGATTTTTTTCTAATTCTTTAACTTATTGCCGAATTCTTCCTGGTAAAAAGTTGGATTTACGAAAGAACTGTACAAAATATTTTATTTTGAAGAGACTTACGTCATTTTCTAAAGTTAAAATGTATGTGACTATAAATATGGAAAATCTTTTGGTGGAGCATATCATAAACATTTAACAATTCTTTAAATTCGAGGTGAGTAGTGAGAATTCTAACGGAACCGAAAAATGAATTGAAGGGAAATTTGGTTTGAAAGAAGGAAAATTAACGAAGGCACGTAGATTTCTATTCGATCCTGAACTGTTTAACGTGGCAAAAATGCTACATAAAACATGACCCTATTGATACAAGCATTGGATTGATTAGTATATTGATTGATTGACTGACTGACTCACTGTTTGATTGATTGATTGATTGATTGATTGATTGATTGATTGATTGATTGACATAGGTATCAAGCGTGCACAAAATGTCAGAGACTTGCAGTCCCAGTCACCCTCCAGAGGTTACTATTAATGTGCCTACAACGGAGGAACTTCCTGCTCCTGGAGATTCACAACCTTGGGATGATGACAAACTCCCGATCGACATTATGTTATTGACAGCGATAGAGTGTGAATTCTCAGCTTGTATTTCTGTTCTTAAACCAGGTTATTATAAGAGTTATCACGATGACCTTGGTTACGTGTACTTCGGGGAGATAGGCAAGGACCGACCAGATAATCTAAAAATTGCCGTAGTGAAATGCCAGAAGGGTTCCACTGGGCCTGGAGGTTCTGCAAGTGTTGTTAAAGATGCTGTGGCAGTCTTGAAACCCAAAGCTGTATTTTGTGTGGGTTTCTGTGGTGGCTTGAAGAAAGTTAAACTAGGAGACGTCGTACTTTTGCGAAAGCTAATAACATACGCCTTATCAAAAAGCACGGAGAGTGGTATTGAAGAACGTGGCGATAGAGTAATCCTGAAGAGACGTCTTCAGAAGTTGATACTTAGTGCCGGTGAAGGCTGGAAAGCACCCCTGAGAGACCCGAACGACCTCAAGGTGAACGTACTCCAGGATGGTGTGTTTCTGAGCGGCCCAGAGGTGGTTAATAATCGTGAACGCCGTGAGGAGTTCATGGGTCGGTTCCCAGAAGCAAATGCTATTGAAATGGAAGGAGAAGGTAAGACTTAACCAACCACGAGCTTTGCCCGTGTCTAGAATACTGTGTGGGGGACATCTGCTCTCTGCAACATGCATTGCTAGCAGAGGCAAACATATAACATGCCAATCAAACGCCCACGAGAAGGGGCGACAATAGGAGAGGGAGTTTAAACCACTTTTACAGATTTATTTCATATAGTCCCTCTTATTCGTTCAATATTGCATGATTGATATTTTCAACTGTTTCGTGAGAAGTCTTGCTCTCTTTTAACTGTTAGTTCACATGCTAATTCAGTGACCTTCTGCCGACTGGCTCATCGAGTCAACCATCTTCCACTTCTGTGGACTGCTGGATCCCAAATACAGTTAACTATCTCGTAAGCGACACCCCCTGGTGCACGAAAGAGTGGTCGCTTACAGAAAACAAAATCAACTACTGAAATAAGACCAAAATTGAATTAAATAACTAATTATGTAACGTTATTACCTTAGCAGCTAAAATCAGAAAAATAGACCAAGCTACTCTTGATTTTTGCAACATCATCATTTTCTTACCGAGTTCAAATGCCAGCCACATAGATTTTACAAATGTGTAAGTGTGAAAGCAAATTCTGAAATTGAGGACTAGTAATGGAATAGTAAACAGGAAAGTCTGTCAACCGAGAAGCAGGCCAGGGACTGAAAGGACGAGAATAAAATGTGAGAAAACAGACATACCTGAAATTTCTTGCCAAAAAGTGGTCGTGGTCGCTCAAGAAATTCGATCAGTTGTCACTTACGAGAGAGTTTTTGAAAGAGTATAATAATATGATTACAAAGTGGTCGCGTACGGGAGGTGGTCGGTTGGAGAGAATAGACTGTATATCAAATTTTCACGGGAACTGGATGTAATGTGACTGCGGAGATTTTGACCAAGCACATTTCCTAAGATCATTCTACTTTCTGTCTTTCGTAGGTCTGTACACAGCAGCCCATGATCTTGAAGTCGAGTGGATCGTCATTAAAGGTGTCTCTGACTTCGCAGATGGCAACAAGTCTCAAACAGATTCTTGGAGGCCGTTCGCCAGTCTCATGGCTGCTTCTCTCACTGCTCATATTCTCAGCAATCCCACCATTTTCCAAAACTGGCCGCATTATGGAAGTAAGTGAATTTTATCACACAGTAAATGTTTCTTTCGTTTGTCATACACGGTTTTCGTTTTATTGTACGAACTCGAAATGAGCCAATCAGAAGCTGTCTTTTGCCCTAGTTTTCACACATTTGATATTAAAATGAAGTGAAAAAGGTTATCGCAAGAATTTTTGAAAAAGAAAACTGGTGTCTCGTTTCCACATATTTTCCCTAGAAGCCCTCTTTTTTGCTTGGATAGCCAATACTCAATTTAAAGTGTTTTGATACAGTTTTTGAGCGACCGGACCACACTTATTCCGGCAACCGGCTATTAAGGTATCTTCTCCGATACCGATCGATGTGACATTTACAGTACTGACATATTAGCTTTAGATTTAAGTATGTAATGGTTGATGTTTTGATAAAATCGATATTGCCGTGATGACAACAGAGAAAAAGCTCGAAATCAGTAAATTGTAATTTTGTGTACCAAATTCTTAAGTAAATAAAATGGACAAGAATAAAACAATTCTGTATGTTTGATTTCAAATAAACCTCTAAAACATTTCAAAACTGATTATTTGTGTGGTAATAGTTAATGACCGTAAAATATACAGTGCTTTGATCGGGTGACTTGAAAGCATTGCCAATACGTGCCTTGAAGTCATCTTTTAAAGTCACGAAAGTTTCATTGATTTTCTATGTTGCGATCCTGAGAACCAGTTTTTGATGAGGATCCTCGCATTAAAACCCTGACAGACTTCAACCCAAAAGCGATAACTAGTGTAAATTTCGCATCGACGTGTACAGGAGAAGACTACCATATAACCGGTTGAAAAAGGAAGGTGTGGTTCCTCAAAAACTACATCGAACTGATACCGTAAGACCAGATGTTGCTATCAATTTAATTTTCAGTTCTGTTATCACAATTGTCTTTATTTACATATTTACATACTTAATTGACACTCCCAATGGGCTTTTCAGGTCCATCAATTGCTCTCATGTGTCTTCGAGTCTGATTTTGGATAGTTAATTACAGGTACAATTGAACAAACTTGTTGAAGTCTCGTCACGGTGAGCGTTAGGGGTAATTTCCATATGACCGGAGACCATCGCAAAATGAGCTGCTAAAAACTATACAGTCTTATGGAAACAAACTTCTGCGATCGCTTGCTATCTGCAATTCTGATCCCGGACAATCTCAAAAGATAAAACCATGTTCTATCTTCGGTCAATTCGGTCAATGCTTGCTAGTTGAGTTTGATTTGCAATCTTTTGCAAGATTATATCCATCATTAAAGTCAATAAGCACGGAATATAACTTGTTTACCATCAAATGGTGATTCCTTGAGCTTTGACCCATAAACAAATAACAACTGAGATGCAAAAAGTGGTACTTCAGAGTTAGAATCACGAGTCAACTTGGTTAGTTCCAACTGGTGTGGCCAAATTCATTCTTTTGTTAATCGTTTTGTTTTCACAGACGTGTCAAAGTCAACAAAATTGGAGACTGGCGGGAAGAGACGTTTACCCACTGGTAGAACCCACGGGACGGAGAAGAAACCCAGGAAAATGGCAGGTATGTTTTGTTATTGTAACTAAAAGAATGACAAGTATAATAACTGAGGTGATTATAGGAATTCTCTTCTTGTTATTCTTATTGATGGAGGCTTACATCATATGCTTCTACAATCAGCTGGAACGTGTTGACTCAAGTGGAAAAATGAATTTTTATCTGAAACAGCCGCCTTGTGATTTCTGGAAGTTGATGAGTGAGACAGGAATAAGTTACACAAACATTCTGGTTGCCATTCTTATTTTCGTTGCTGTTGGCAACATGCCAGTGACTGCATAGCTGTGCTTGTGAACACGTGGGGACCTGAGGCTGGAAAAAAGGCTCAGTTTTGAAGAAAAATTATGAACGCAACAACGAAAGCAATAACAAACACGCTACTTTCTGTTACGATGAAATTAGGCGCTTTCCCGTTACAAGGGCATGTTATAGATGTTGGGGCTATATTTCAATTTAGTCGTCACCGGGGTACCATCAAAAACCTGTGCACGCGAACGCGAGTTCCATTCAACGAAACTTGGGCTATATAACAGTTAGAGTGAATATATATCAGTTTTTCATTATTATTGGGACAGTTACTGGATGCGGAAAACTGCTGTCTTCTTATTAGTTCGTTACTGCTAGTTTTTTAGCTAGTATACTAATGGAAAAGAAGACTCCCAAGGCAGAAATAAATACTGAATACGGGCTGCATTCTCCAACAAATGTCTTTCTTCAGAGAGTATTTCTCATATGTTCCACAAAAGAAATTGAAAAAATTCCGGAAAAACCAGATGCCCCTAGCGGGAATCTCGCCCACGACACCCCAGTGTCAGGCCATGTGCTCTAACCACTAAGGTACCACAGGTAACACAGTGGAGTGATTCGAATATTAGCCAAAAGGAAAAACAACTAATGAGAGACCGGTGTGTTGTGGGTTCGACCCTCGCCAGAATTAATATGGATTAAACTTGTAAAACACTAAATGAACTTGAGTCGTGTGAGACGTGCAAACGTTCACTGAGTTACAACAATTCAAGGACCAAAATTCTGGTAAAAGGAAAAAAAAAAATTCTTGATTCGTGGTTCGAACTCGAATCGTCAGTTTTAAGACAGTTTGCTTTACCACTGAGTCATTGAAATTTATTTATTTATTTATTTATTTATTTATTTATTTACGACGCATACTAACATAGGGTCAGTTGAGGCAACCAGAGAAGTTGGCGCAACGTTTTTAAGTTCCTTTCTTGTTTGGTGATTTGCAGTGTGTTCTTCGTTTAAAAAGTCGTTTCGCATTTTGTCCTCTTGGTGGACTAGAAACAAGTTATGTGTGAAGGAGGGAGGACCTACTGAAGACAAGTTTTACAATTTTATCTTTCAATTGATTGTATCGTGGTTTAATTTAATATTTATTTGTATTTGCCCACATCAGCCTTTCTTATCTAACCTTCTTATCAAATAAAATATGAATGTGAATGACGTGTATGCATGTGACGTCATCGCCGCCATGTTGGTGTATCGTCAACAAAAGGTTTCTCGTCCACCAACAAGACCGCCATGCCATTGTCATTTTGGATCTCTAGAGCCTTGGGTACTTACTTATCAGAAATTTAGCAATATCTTAGTCAGAAAGCAGGAAAATCCCTATGGCATTTGTCACCTGTTGATAAAGTTAACTAACTAAATCAATAACCTACTGTTTTTTTTTTCTTGCAGTGAAAGATGGTCCTGTCGATGATGATGTTTTAGAAGAACTGTCAGAGGAAATTGGAAATGCTTGGGAGAAACTTGCCCGGCGCCTGGAATTCAAAAATTCAGATATAACTGGATTCCATAAGAACAACGAGGAATACGCGAAAAAGGCATACATGATGCTGAAAAAGTGGAAAGAAAAACAAGACTTGGATGCAACTTACGACGCCTTGTATGAAGCATTGTGTCACAAATTCGTAGCTCGTACGGATTTAGCGAACAAGTTTTGTACTATAAATGACTAAATACCCAAGTCGCAAATTAAAGCAACGAGATGCCGTTCATGATCTTCTTTTTTTTTACAATATTCAATATGTGTACTAATTTCCTCTTCTCTGTCGAGAAACTAGAAATCTTTTATTTCTACCATGCGCACCATTAGGCTTAGTTTGTTGATCTTTCCCGTAAGCGACCACTTTGTCGTGCACCAAGGGTGGTCGCTTACGAGAGAGTTGACTGTACTTATTACACTTTTTAAACAATATTTAAAAAAAAACAACAACAACAAAACAATTAGTTGAGAAAGATGATGCGCGTTTAGGGATCCACTACGAACCTAGTGAAGCGAATCCACAGGAATCGAACCTAGTGAAGCGAATCCACAGGAATCACGAATTACTTTCGATTCATCATTACTGTATATATGTTTTCAATTCATTTGTCATTAATCTATATATCTATTTACCTGTCTCTACCTGTATCTATTAATTTTACCATTATTCCGTTATCAGTTCCTCGTTATCGTAGTAAATGTGCACTATTAATATTGTGTTCATATCTACTCTCCTGTTTAGTTTACGTTTCAGTCTTTCTTTCATTGGACGTTATAGCTAGGCAACAGCACTGTGATAGCTGGGTGAAGCCCCTCCAGACAGCTCTCGGATAGCTGATCTACTAAAATGTGAACAGCCTCGTTCTATTCCTCCTTGGGTTTCAAGGGTGAGCAGGAGACTGGGCCAAGTTGCACATTTAATCTGTGCGCATCGTTTTTTTACCCTTTTCTTTTTGGAGATTGCAGAAGAAATGGGAGTTTGCATCACCCGTTCATTGAGGTAGGGATAATCCTTGATAACGAGGCAAAAGGATACGACCAGTGTGAGTCCAGAATTAAACTCATGTGGAAACGATGCCGTAAAAGAAAAGAGTCCGATAATGGAGAAAGGCATATAAAGGGAACTGGATTTAAGAAGTGCACCACCACACGTACTTAGTCGCTATTACATTTTAATTGTCTATAATTTCCATCATTTATCATTCCGATTCATTTAGGGGTTGTTGCCGTATTTTCCAAGCCTTTTTAGTGATGTGATGTGTCTTAAGTATTGTTTGTTTATAATAGCCTTTTGTTGGCATGACAATGGACAATTGTTTAGAAACAATACTTGAGGGATATCTTTACCAAACAGGGCTTCGTGAATTTGGCCCCTGATTATGAGTTAAAAATGATGTTTCGAAATGGCCTAATAATTTAATAGTGACAGTCTTTCGATGTTACAGTAGCCCTTTTCACGGTTAACTCTGCTCATTTGAATTACAATGAAATCTAGCATGTATATCAGGCAATTTCGGGCTATTTTGTAGTTTTAGCCCGAAATTGCCTCACATCCACGTTGGATAACATTGTAATGCAAATGAGCAAAATTAACCGTGAAAAGGGCTATTCAATGGTATGTTACATACCATTGAAACCTGTCGAAGAGATGCTCTGCTTGCTGGCTTCTAATACCTGTGCTGTTGTGCATTAAAAACTAACTTACTTAACTTAATACTTAACTTAGCTTAATGGTTTTTGAGTCCAACACCATTAAGCAAAGTTAAGTTAAGGTTGACTTTTTAGAAGACAATAGGGCCTTTGTTTATCATTTTAATCGTGCGCTGTTCGCGCTTAAATCGGAGACAACCGGAAAATTGTCGGTGATGACATTTTATGACCTAATGGGGGTCTGGTGGCCAAAACTGTTAAGTGGGACACCAAACGACATAGGGTGGGTGAGTAGTTGTCTCACGGTCGCGCAGTGAACTGATTGTAAGCGCAATGTTTTGTGCATAGTTGCGTCCTTTTTAAGACTGAAATTGCGTCAGTTAAATTAACGTCAGGACATCGACAACCGTAAAACAACTCATTTCAACACAATTCGTGCTTTTGATTGAGGTTTCGTTGCTCGGTAATGATACACGTGCCTAAGTCATTGGAAGCAACCCCTCGAAGACTGTAAAAAGCGTGATGAAGTCACACGCGCGTTGCTCACGCTCGTATTTATTTTACAAAACTTGGCCTCTTGTTTTCATAGCTGATTATTTAATTCTTTCTAAATAAAAAAAGGAGTTTAGAACACCAGAATAAAACTCGCTTGGGTTTGTTGAAAGACATTTTTCATAAGCCGTTTTCGTCGCGCGCGCTCACAATTTTTAGCAGAAAACACACTTTATGGATCGATGTTTGTTGCAAATTGGATTGCCTGAACTTCTTTTTCGCTGGATAATTTGCTGAATGTTTGATAGCTTTTAAAATATCGTAATGTTTTTCAACAACATCAGTCGGCAGTTCGTTAGTAATCAAAGTTGACTTTATCGCACCTTTTTTTGTTTGAGAGATTTACAGTATCAGAACACTAGATCTGTCAGGTCTACTATGATTGAGTGAGCTTTTCACACAATATGAATTATTGTAGTTTTTTTTATCCATTTATTTCTTTATTGTAATTTTTGTTTTACGTATGATGATTAATTGTATTAGGAATTTTAAATTTTACCTAGTATGCCATTGATGTTTTTTAATTTGTGTTAGTTATCTTAATCATTTAGTGTGAAATACCTGTAAACTAGCTGGTGAGCCTAGCTTGCTGGTCTCACAAAAGCTAAGCGTATTTTCACAATAAACTGCTATCTATCTATCTAACTGCTATCTTATTTGTCATTGATAGTGACGCGCATTTTCTCGCGTGCGCGTCCACTTTTCGATCGAATGATTTCATTTTCCTTTTGCTGCTACCTAGTAGGATAAGTTATTCTTTAATTAAACACATCAGAAAATAAACTAATCTGTAAAAGTATTCCGAATGCGAGCGCGTGGAAAACGATTAATGTTTCAAAGGTTTCGTTCTGTAATATATAAGTTGTTTAATTTACATATTAAGAAGTTGGCGGATTTTTACTCGTTCGTTATATTAAAAGAATCGCATAATATGTGTCTGTCTGATCACCCAGCTCAACGTTAGTGCCTTATTTTTGTCAGCATGCTTGAACACACTAAAATTGATTTGCTGGGAGGTAAAAGCAAGTAGTCAAAACTTGTTAAGCATCAAGAAATGTTTATTTCAGTTTGACAACGTTGCTAACAACCAGCGCTCTGGAGAATTCGACTGAGCTAAACATAATCATTGTCAAAAAGTTCTCTCTCTCTCTCTTAGTCCTTTGAGCCCCCAGTGGGGCATAGGGCCAAAAAGTTCAAACACTAATAAATACGATCAAAATTGAAAACAACCTCCTTAAATGAACCTACTGACTTTAAATTGTTTGTTTGTTCCCATTTCAATATTTGATAAGAGCCGTTTCTGAAATCCATTTGCTCAATGAGCGAACTCGTCAATTGAACAGGTGAATGAAATGATACTTCAAATGACATGTATGTCAGTAAAGTTATTCGCTTTATTGATCACGTGGCTGCGTGGCTAAGTGAATAAGCGGCTACCTAGCTACCTGGCTACCTGGCTACGGGGTTTCAAGAACGAGGTATAAACAAATTCTCTCTCAGTGTTGGCCGCACGCAAGCTACGAGTTATAGGCGAGTCTCGACATCACGCTTAAAGAACGAGGTAAGCGTAGCATTGTTTTAGAAGTATATGATTGTATTTAGAAGTATCCCGTAGCCACTGTTTTAGAGGTATTTCCCGGAAAGCCTAGTTCGTTTGAAGGTTTTCATGCCTGCCGCGTTTCATGTTTGCTGAAACGAGCAGTGTTCAAGGCGAACTTTTGGAAAGAATATCTGTCCTTAAAACAAAAGTTGTGCGTTAGTTTCGGTAAATGGAAGGATTAGGGTCTATTTTATCTTCTGTGCTGTAGGATTGGGTTTAACTGACTGTCACTCACTTTTTAGATGAACATAGAGGAATGGTCAATGAAAGGAAACTTCTCAAACCGGTTTCCCAGTTTCAATTTCTTAACGAGGCGACTTATATATCTCTGAAGGGTGTAAAAGTGATTCCAAAACTTGGAAGATTTAATGAAATCAGTTTAATTGTATTCTGGGTGTTGTTTGTAACACGGTAGAAGATGTTTAAACTTTCTAAGATCGTTAAGGGTGTTTTCCTTTTAACCTGCACAAGACCTACTGACCTTTCTTCTTGTTATTCTTTATTTTTTTAATGTTATTCTTGATTTGATAATACTCTAAACGATGGTTTGAGCTTTGTTTTGCCTCACTTGAAGTTGAAACTGTGGATAAAGAAAATCATACCGCGTGACCCTTGAGATCGTAGAAGTATTTCTTCAAATTGCAGCGATCATAGCTTTAGATAACACCCTAAGCTGTGACAGACTTGACAAAAGACGCTCTCACTGATTGTGAAGCCACCTTGGTTAGGGATGGGGCAAATACCGCTAAAATTATAGTTAATGTATGGAACTTTGGCCGATTTTAAGCCTCATTCTGTAATTAACTCAGCTTAAAATTGATTGACTTTCAAAATTTTGTATGTCTTAGTTGCATCGTTCGTCTGATCAAAATTAAGACCGTTACAGGCGTAAAGACGTTCATACGAAATATTTTCGACTCGCTAGTAATTGCGCGGAAATTTAATGAAATATCTTATTTGGGAAGGGTTCATTTGACGTTTTGAAATAGACATTGTAAATAGGCACCTAGGAGGTGCGTGTGGAAATGCGTGGAAGACAGCTTGTACTCGGAAGACAGCTTGTACTCCTTGTAAGTTCTGTCCTGAACTTTAAACAGAAAACGCAGCAACTGTGACTTGGAAAAGCAACATGTGAACGTTGGAAATTAGCATACAAGAAAAACACCGCATAGTAATGAGGAGCGTTTTATCAGCTGATAAAACACCGCATACTAATGAGGAGTATTTTATCAGCTGATAAAACACCGCATACTAATTAGGAGGAGGTTTATCGATGTAAAGTCACTGCACGTGATGTATTATCGACCATTTGCTAGGTTAATGCGCTTATGAATTATAAATCATTTTTTGAAAGACCTGTTTTACAAGTTTCAGTTCCCTATTTAATAATACAGTATGTGGTCAAAGAACAAAAAGTATCTAGCTGACAGACACCTTCTAATGATGATGATGATGATCATTATTATTATTATTATTATTATTATTATTATTATTATTATTCAAATAAGTTCGGAAAAGAATAACTCTAAGTAAAAATATCGGTTGGTCTAAATTCGGTACGAAACATGGTGAAATTATACTAAAGACGTTTAAAAAATAAGAAAATAGCCATTTCCAAGCATGTACCAGCGAAAGGTTAACTCGAGGCCAAAAACAGTAAAATAAAGGTATTATTCAATGTAAAGAATCAATTGTTATCTGGGGAAAACCAATTTCAAAACTGCTTGATTAACAGATAAGTTTCCCGGAGAAACAGTCCAAAACAGGGCGAATGCTCGTACCAAATTTATACCAGGAGAAAACAACGTTTGATCAGCGCTAGATCGGTACTACACTAAAACATAAGTAGAAGGGTCAACAATTGAATTTTTAAATATTTTTAACCCTATTCCAAAGACTATTCACCTTAAATAAAACACCTATTGCATTGTTTCCCAACACCAACGATACATAAAATAGGCAAAACTCAAGACAAACAAGATGCCTATACTGGCATATACGCGAGATGCTGGGGCTGATTCATTTATTTCAGCTGTATGCGTCGCCGATTAATAAAACTATCATTGCTGATGGGCATGGAATATTTTGAGTCACGAAGATCGCTTTACGTTGTTTCCCTTGTGTTACGGTACTGAGGATCTCACCGAAAATTTGGGAAATTCCATTACGATAACGTAAGTTTCTCAATGACCTCTTTTCTGTCTCCCATCGTGGCTCGGGACCGTCAAACAAAGCACGATTCCTTCGCCAGGAACTCTCCGGTTTCCACCGTTTTGGATGTCGAGTGCTTCTTAGAAGTTATTCTTTCGATTTACCGCTTCAAAATGGTGAAAGTTCCGTTTGAAAACGGCATACTTGAGTCCACAACATGTTAACAATATGGCGCCACAAATTTAATCCGTTTTTAATAAATATATCAAATGATGCGTTGACGTCACACAGGTAGGGGTGAGTGGGTCCCTTCCCTCGCGATATAAGCGACAAGAATGGATTTTGAGGGGCCTGCTTCTGTTGAAGACAATCAGAACAATACATCCCGAGTAGGAGAGGAGAGGGTTTAATGAATAAATTAATGTACAGATTTGTGGCTACGAAGAAGAAAAAAAAAAAAAAACAAGATGCCTGCTATACTGGCATTACGCGTGATGCTGTGGCTGATTAACTTATTCCAACTGTATGTTTCGCAGATTTATAAAACAATCCTTGCTAATGGAATAGTTTGAGTCACGAAGATCGCGTTACGTTCTTTCCCTTGTATTACGCTACTCAGGGTTTCAAGGGAAATTGCGGGAATTCCATTGCGATAACGTAAGCTTCTCAATGACCTCTTTTCTGTCTCCCATCGTGGTCTAAGACTGTCAAAGAAAGCACGATTCCTTCGCCAGGAACTCTCCGATTTCCACCGTTTTAGATGTCGAGTGCTTCTTAGAAGTTATTCTTTCGATTTACCGCTTCAAAAAAATGAAATTTCCGTTTGAAAATGGCACACTTGAGTCCACAACATGTTAACAATATGGCGCCACAAATTTAATCCGTTTTTAATAAATATATCAAATGATGCGTTGACGTCACACAGGTAGGGGTGAGTGGGTCCCCTCCCTCACGATATAAGCGACAAGAATGGATTTTGATTGGCCCGCTTTTGTTGAAGACAATCAGAACAATACATCCCTAGTAGGAGAGGGCAGAGTTTAATGAATAAATTAATGTGCCGATTTGTGGCTACCATGAAGAAAAAAAAGAAATCGACCCGTTTTTAGACACGGTATGCCCCTTCAGGGCATCCAGCGTAAAAAAGAAATCGACCCGTTTTTAGACGCGGTATGCCCCTTCAGGGCATCCAGCGTAAAAAAGAAATCGACCCGTTTTTAGACACGGTATGCCCCTTCAGGGCATCCCGCGTAAATAGTGTCAGACTCTTAATATTTCTCGTCTTTCTATCGTCTAGCAAAGCATCACTGTGAAGCGAATCATTGATATATCGAAAGAAGCCTATTGTTTGCAAAGAACTAATTCTTAGCAATGGCATTGGGGGTGGTCGATTGTTTATTTTAGTATTAGTTTTTATTGATATTTCTTATAATTCTTTATAGCTATTACATTTTTACATAAAATTTTTGAATTCATGTAAAGCGCTTTTGATCAGTTGTTAAAAGGCGCTGTATTCACCTTTGAATTTTTAAACATGTTTAACCCTTGTGGAAAATAACTGTGCTTAACGTTCAGAGTACGAAACGAACTCACAAGGCTAATAAGATATAGATACATTATGTTTTTTTTTTTCTTACTTAGAATACGTCGCGATGTTTTGCATATCTGTGATCGCACCATTGCTGTTGTTGCTCCTGTCCGCCACTGTACATGGCGAAGTGTACCTTGGTGAAGTACGATGCATGGCTATAACCTTTACCCCGAGAGGATTTCTCAAAGCTGATGGCGCTACGTTATCAATATCCGAAAACCAGGCACTTTTCTCCTTACTCGGTAAGTTCTTTTTTAATTTCTACAGCTGGAGCATATTCGCCTCCTGGAACGTAGACAGAACCAGTGACAATTTAGTTTGAACCAAAGTCGCTATAAACGTATCTCCCTCTCTGTGCCACCTGGTAATCAAGGTGCTCTGAGAATTTTCTACAACAGTATCATTCGGTTTCTGGGTGTTTTTGCAGTCCCTAAAGTGTTTCAAACACTTAAAAACCCAGACGGTTTTATCCACCGGATTATTTTCCTTGTCAACACTTGCCGGGGAATTTAATAAACCTTAAAGGGTTAAACGTTTCCATGGCAGAGTACAAAACTCTACTGATCGTATTTCTTACAACAACAAAGTATAAACGTGAGTCCAACGAACTGCATCTCACAAGTCTTAGGCTAAGATGACAACGATGCAGGATTTAACAGAGCAATATTTCGTTGTTTATTTTAACAATATCATCAGGCAATGATCACAAATACAAAAAAGCCGTTGGAATGTTTGTAGTCTTTTCTATTTGCGATCATTGCCTGATGATGTTGATAAACAACGAAATATTGCTCCATAAACGTATCTCCCTCTCTGTGCCATCTGGTAATCAAGGTGCTCTGATGATTTTCTACAACAGTATCATTCGGTTTCTCGGTGTTTTTGCAGTCCCTAAAGTGTTTCAAACACTTGAAAACACAGACGGTTTTATCCACCGGATTATTTTCCTTGTAAACACTTGCCGGGGAATCGAATAAACCTTATTGAAAGGGTTAAACGTCTCACAGAATACAAAACGCCACTCGTATTTCTTACAACCTCCTATGTCAACTTTTTTTCTCCTTCCCTTACTTTCTTACAGTGCAACGAACTCAACCGGAGCCACCCAACGATGATCAGCTAATCACAAGTCACATTAACAACAAAGGAGTCTGGCTTTGGTAGTTTGTAAGCCAATCAAAAACGAGAACATTTCTTTAAATTTCAAATTGTCGATTTTTTTTGGGTTCCCGGTTGAGTTCGTTGCACTGTAATACATCCAAACTAGGTGCCTGGTCAGTTAACGCTATCATCATTCCAGTGTTTATTTCAGCGATGTTAACGGTGACAATGAGAAAGTAACAAGCATCACTTCGTGTACCACCAGCCTCCTTCTTCCCACTCCGGCGCTCTTCTGTTCCCACTCTCACTCTTCATCGTGTTCATACAGAGAATTTGATTTTCGATTAACAGTTCTGTTCCAACGGCTCATATACTCATTTTGGTTTGTTTGTTTGTTTTTTTCTTTTCAATTTTAGGAACTATTTACGGAGGGGATGGACGCACTACCTTTGCGCTGCCCAACCTATGTGGGCTAAAAACAACAGACGGGAAAGGAAAAGTCGACTGTTTCATTGCCGTGTCGGGAACTTTCCCATCTAGATCTTAGGGCCGACTGAAACATAATCAAATATATTGTGCAAAATCCCTGCATAACTTTTTTAGATGCATTGTGGTTGGTGCTTGATGTTCTGTAATGACTTTAATTCATATTGGTAATTTATGTCAGTCTTTATCTCTTTTCTTTAGTAAGCAAACAAGATATCCGTTCGTTGAAATCTACAAGGCTCAAGTACTCGACATGTTTTCTTTCATCAATAAAGACACGAAAACAAGTCTTAACCTAATCAGTGATATTCCATACAGTATACCTTGCGTTTTGCGCTGCTCTATTGTCCAGTCCACTGAGTTCTTATCCCATACAAAGCCTCTATCGCCGTCGTTCTATTGCCTTTTTTTGCGACTAACTTGGGATTTATTATATGGCGCACTACTCTAGTCGGAAGGTCGGAATGGATTGAAACTTGAAAAATGTCAGGCTAACGTTTTCCAAGTTCTCACATTTTTGTTTCCGAAATGCGCTAGATCACATCATGAGTTGTTCTTTTCAAGAATTGAGTTGATTTCTTTCCTCTCACCCTTCTAGGAATTATTGTTTTAGCAAAGCGAAGGTCTTATTTCACCATTTTTAACAAAAGAGCCCCATGATACCTCCCTTTGAGAAAACTAGTAAGGTAATGCGCATAAATAGGAGAGGTGAGATGGTACGCAAAATAAAGACATATCTGGTGGAACGCGTGCAACAGCCGAATATTCCTTGAGGGCTTGAACTGCGCAAAAGATGGGATTCTGGTTTGAAGGTAGCGGTACGTCTAAAATGTGCCCATTAACTTTTAAAGTTTTAGTTTAAAAAAAAAAGGCAGAGCGTCATCGGGTGCGTAAATGGTTCCGGATTCGATTTCTTTAGCAGCGAGAAGAAGGCAACTAAAAGTAATGCCTTCATGCAGAGATGAAGTGGAAAAAACATGAATCATTGAAAACAAATACGATGTTTCCTATTGCCGGACAGTTAATAAAAGGCAATTGTTATGACACCTGACAAAATTCTTTGTAATATGTTTTTGTTCGCATTTTTGGCCTTGGCCTGGCCCGAACCACAATAGATTTTGAATGTTTAGTAAGCGACCAGCGTGCTAACCTTCGTGACTGGCTTAGCGGTTGTGCGAGAAGACAGCAAAGCCAAAAGCGAGCAAACCGCTACCACACAACTATGTCTTCAGTAACAAAGATGCGTTAGATTACGATAACTTAGAACTCCAAGAATCTGTGTGTGGTTATCTCAGCATGCTGACCTACCGACAAAAATGCGCGTGTTTCTCAACTCCACTCGAGTGGTAAAACCAACCCTTACAAAGGAGAAGGATCACCTGTGCCGAAATTGGAATTACTACAACAGCAGCTCATGCAAAAACAACCGATCGAGTTTACAAAGAATACCCTCAAATGCCGCGTTTGTGAGTCCCACACCCAACCGATGCTGCACTGCAGCCGACGTCGAATGGCAATACCACTCGCAGGCGGGCAAGTGTGACGTGGATCTCTCCCTTGTGAGGCACGATTTAAATGGGGACTGTACAAAACCCTTCCCGCAAACCCACTAAGTCATACAAGACTAAGTAATACAACAAATTTAATTAATTTAGTATACATAAACGCTCAGTAAACACAATAAACGGTAACGTAAAAAAAACTTTCTTAACCTAATTAATTATCTTAAACTAAATTACTTATTTCAGTTCAGTTCAGTCCTTCCTTGTTCTTGAAGTCTTCTCCAGGCACAAAAAAATTGCTACTTCAACCACTCGCATAAACAAACCGCACCAACAACCGTTCACTCAAACCTCTCCTTCTTCTCTTCTGGCGCCTTTTCTCTTCTTTGCTCCCGTCTTGTTTGACTCCGCCGCACTCAGTTTTATTTTCTATGCACACGCCTTGAAATCTTGTTCACTCGCCGCCGCCGACAAAAGGGTTTATGTCAGGGAAAACACGGCCGGCTCCTGCCAATGGCTCTTGACAGTGACTTGAACAATTTCGCCTTCGACCTTGCAATACAAACTTTTTTGCTTCTCCTTACTTCTTCTTACTTCTCTGTCCTTTTTCTCCTTCCAAGAATAACAACCAACTACACAACAACAACCTTGACCTCTATTTAAATACTGTACACAATTACGACATTACAAAGAAGATTCCAGAAAACGCTAACTACAAGATGTACAATAAATGCTGATTACACAATAAGATACAAAATATACGGTAACGGGATATAATAATAGTTAGTTAGATTACATTGAAATTTACAATACTACACACCATTTTCTAAGACAATAACTACTAATATACTAGTGACATTTTTTGACTGATAAAAATACGACGAATTAAGACTACAAATAATTAACAATAAACCTAACGAATTTAGATAATGAAAAAGAAACGACTACATTTCTACATGCAAACACGAAACATGAAAATGCAAACATGAAATGAAAACAACAAAAACATGAATAATATGAATTTTGTGACCGCAAGGTCCAACGCAATGATGATTGGGCGATTTTGTCCCTCACTCCGTACAAGTTTCATGCTTTGATGGGTGGGTGGCCCATAAATTATACCAGCCATGACTCCCAAGTTTCAACAATGAGGGATCATTCTTCTGCCCAACAGACATTCATAAAATTCATAATAAAAATTCATGAATTGGAAACTTTTGGCCCTAGGGAAAGGATTTTAAGAAAACGCAACTAGATGCTTTCTAGCTGTAAAATCCTTTGTATAGTGCCTAAAGTTTCCAATTCAGGAATTTTTCAGAAGCAATGTCTTATGAAAATTATTTGACATCGAATTGCCATACAAACATTGTTATTTCAAGACGTGTTTGCCTACTCGTCAAAATGGCGTCGAAAACCGTGATAAGGCCTATCACGGCTCGAGTTTTGTTATTGGCGTATTTCTTCCATTCAAACTAATATAATAGGGTATCTATATTTATAGGATTTGACACAAATGGTCATTAGCACACCAGTGCACCAAAGTGTGTGAGCTTTTATGAAATTCCAAATGTTTTCCTTGTGGTGTCCCAGCGCGTTAACGCTCATTGAAAACATTTCAATCGTCTAACTTTACAATAGATTTTATCAAGAATCGATAGAAAAATGGAAAAGGCCTCATACCTTTGTTAGCTTGTTATCTCGTGTTTGATGTCGCGGATAACGCAAAGGCTCGTAATTCACTTTGGCAAACACTGCTAGTTTTGCGTTTGAAGGGCTTGCGCGCTCTTCCATAACTAAACGGCTTTTAAAACATTTATTTCAGTCTTCATTTTGTACGCTTTACGGTGATGTATAGTTTCCTAGGATTTATTTCAATTAAAACAGCGCGAGTAGAAATAATTTCCCGGAGGACACCCTGGTATGTATTCAATAACTTTAAACGCCAAGTTTCGGTGTCAGCAAAGTCAAGATTGTAAACACAAGGGAATTGAACTAGCGTTGCCTGGTGTCAACACCAGCTTTCGAAACGCCTTAGTTGAACAACGGTGTGAAGAGCTGGTGGTACCGGACTCATTCTGAGCGTGGATCAATAAATTTGAGAAAGATTGGCCAATAACGGAACAGCTAAGTGCCGCATTCACTCGAATCACGTGATGTCATGACTAAAAGGCATGCTACCTGAGCAAGCACTCGTAATGCCAACGTTATTGTGAGTCGTAAGGAGAAACGCACGATAGGCCTTCAGTTTCCTTTAATTTACGACAGAAAGGTAAGAGCGTATTCAACATTGTTTTCACTATTTTTATTTAACCACTAACATATTTCTAGAGTTATTTTTCCTATATTATTTTAAGGCTCCAGGTCTATTTCGGCCAGAAAAGACTTCCACCGGTTACCACGTGTTCTTAAGAGTCTGATGGACAGCTTTAGTAGATCTTAAGAATGACTCTTTTCGATAACCAACGCTCACCTATTGGTAACATATTTGATATAAAGCTATGTCCAATTGCCTGATTATGTTTTCTCATCTCGGTTTTCTTTACATCTCGGATGGTGAACTTTTGCTATTTTGTCTAGTGGGTTCCATTCTGAGTTGTGTCAATCGGATTTCTTGATCTTAACCTTTGGTATTTAGATGACATTGTGATAGCTTTCCCTTTAGGTAGAACTAATATCTTTTTTTAAAATTATCATAGTTTTTTAAGGACATTTATTTGCGTCTTGGTTGAATTCGGTACGAATCGAACTTTGATTGTCGTGCTCCAGCAGGGACCAAAAGAAGTTGATTGTTCAAATTAACAAGCGATAAAAAGCTTAACTATTGGCTTGATCATTTACTGACATTCTGTTCTTAATGGCTATTTAAAACGTTCATTGTTTAGACGTCGCCTGGTTTCTTTTGTATGCTAATGGCCAACGGCAGCTGTGAAAACTGTTAGAATACAGGATTTATTTCCAACAATCGCTTACTTATAACCAGATATAACCAGAAGTAAAACTACTTTCTTCGTCGTTATACATTAATAAGGCTCATACCTTGTCACTGTGCTCAACATCACCCACAATACCGCGACATATCCGGGACTTTTGTTACGCTCTGTTCCCACGTTAGTCACCAATTTGGCGTCGTTTGGAATTTTACGCAGCCAGTTGTGTATTTTTCACCTACTATGAATACCACACATTAAATGCAACAGGAACTGGTGTTGCTCGGCTCAAGCGGAGTTCTTAGATTATTGTTCTTTTACCATAAATAGGCTAGGGGCGCATGAATAGATTTTTTTATCCCGACTGCCATTATCAATTTTATCTCACGTTCGCACATCTAAAAGTTTGATTGACAGCAGCCATTTCAACGAAGCGAACACGACGCGAGCCCGAAACAACGAAGCCAGTTACCTGTTACTCCCGTGGGAACAAGTCAACCATCTTTATGCCTCATCTTGCAAATTTTGGCACCGTAAGTACGTGCCGCGAAAGACAATAGAGTTGTTGGCGATGAAATGGCGGAAAGGGCAACCGAACGGTGCATGTTTTGTTTTCTCGTGTAGTACGATATGTTTTTTTTAGTATATTCGAAATGGAGTTTAAATGGACAATACATACATATCCTGTGCGTGATGGAGTCTCGTGGACAGTCATCTTTATCCTAAAAACTGTACTTTTCTTCCTTTGTAAAGTTACCAAGTAATAATATTACAAACTAATGAAGTTGCGCCAACTTTTTCAAGAGGTTTCAGGTCCACGGAGACAAGCAACGGAAATGAATAGACAAACATTTTCATTCATTTTCCTTTCTTTGTGTCCTCTAAGCTGTTAGAGCAGTTGCCTTATGTTTGCTGGAGTATGATTGGCAACTTACGGTCAGAGCTTCATCGACTGTCAATGAAGGGTAACGTAGGCACTCACATGATTGGTTGGTATCAGGATGTGCAGTATGTTCCTTCCCTTCACTTGACAAGGGATCAGTACAACAAAGATACAAAACTAATACATAAGTAGAAGGGTCAAATTGAATTTTTAAATATTTTTAACCCTATTGCAAAGAATATTCACCTTAAATAAAACATCTATTGCATCGTTTCCCAACACCAACGATACATAAAATAGAGAAAACTAAAGACAAAATAATACAAGTGTCAGACTCTTAACATTTCTCGTGTTTCTATAGACCATATTTGTATTCTCGGTATCGAACTGGATCGACCTTGCAATGGAGGCTCTTGCGGGGGAATATATTAGAAACTATTTGCATGTGAAAAGATTTCCCCGCATAAGTCTCGTGTGCAAGCTAGTTCCAGTTCAATACCGAGAATACGAATGCGGTCTATTCTCTATCAAAGCATCATTGTGAAGCGAACCATTGATATATCGAAAGAAGCCTAGTGTTTGCAAGAACTTAGCACAAAAAGAAGCCCAAAACAGATCACAGTACATTCTGGTGATATTTCTCTGGGTCTTTTAGTTGCTTGAATGTTTCCGGAATCACTTAATACTCTGACACGTTTTCCATTTTAACAAACATAAATTACAATCGTGTCTTTTTTAGTTTGTTCAGCGACAAGTTAAGTTATGTTTAAAAAACGAGCAGCAGTGTTTTATCGGAATTTAAAACCACGAGGTGCAGCCGAGTGGTTTTAGATCCGATTAAACACGTGCTGCGAGTTTTTTGAACCGGTGAGGGTAAAGGGCGGAAAGAGTTTGCGGAATGGTATGTGGAATGGCATAATTATGCGAAATACGATTTACGCGGGGAATAAATTAACTGAAGAGCGCATCCTGTTTTCGCGCCAATTTTATGAGAGCAGCAGTGTTTTCGATGCATCGGACTATTAAACAACCAAACAACAGATTGAGGATTAGAAAATATACGCCTGGGATAGAACATGTCTGATCGCTGGTTAGGAAGTGACAGTGAAGAAATCGATGAAGTTTCGCATTCAAGGAACTAGCCGATAAATTAAATTTGTAGTTGACAAAAAGAACGTGGCAGCGAGTAGCCTAGACAAAAAGCGACACCAGACAGGAGAAATAACATCAGTCCAAGGCCAAAACTATTATGTGAGAAATTTTAAATTTAAACTCGGTCATTTTATCAGACTCTTTGACGGTTACAATTTGTACAACTCATGGGAAAAATATGTTCTACTTTTTCTCACCTTACATTTTCGCAGAGCGACGAGTACGCAAGTCACTGTTGAGCTGCTGAGCTAGCTACCTAGCTATTTAATACGGCGATTCAGGTAGCTATAGTTCAGTTGACGTTATCGAACTAAACATATCCGTCTTTAATTAAGGTCTTTCAGTGCCAGACGTCCCAACCTAAAATGAGATTTAAAAGCGAAAAAGCCCTAGAGCAAAAAAACAGATGACAAGTATGGTGCCTAATTATCGACACTGGTTGTTTGAAAGGTTGTGAAACTATTCTTATCACAAATGCATTTTGGTCAAATTGTTGCTCGTTTTCCCGCTCATGATAAATGAATCATCGTCCATACAGGGTATGAGAATTGATCTTTTACCGAGGGTTTAAAAAAAAAAAGAAAAAAATGTTTATTATTTGCCCTCGGTAAAGGATCAATCTTTGTCCTGAGAAGACTTCACGCAGTGCCACGTTATTTTTGTCAACCAAAGTCGCATGGAGTAAAGTGAACATGAAATTTAATTTACAACGGATTTACTCATAGTTCCTTGAATGCGAAAACTATAAACAGTTTTCATCGCTCTCTTTACCCTCACTTCTTCCAAATCAGCAATCAGACGATCAAATCCTCGAATTGTTGTTAATATTTAGCAAGAGTCCGCAGGATCAAAAAAAGCTGCTGCTCTTATAAAATTGGCGCGAAAACATGACGCGCTCTTCAGTTAATTTATTTCCCACGTAAATCGTATTTCGCATAATTATGCCATTCCGCACGCCATTCCACATACCATTCCGCAAACTCTTTCCGCCTTTACCCTCACCGTTTTTGAACGGCTTCAAAAACTTTCCTAGAAAAGCGTTTGTCAAGAGAATTTATAACAATGATGCTTTTGTGAACGTTGGAAATTAGCATACGAGAAAAACATTAAACACCGCATACTAATAAGAAGGAGGTTTTCTCGGGTTTTAAAACCACTGCACGTAATGTTTTAATGACCATTTGATAGGTCAATGGGCTTATAAATAATTAATGAGTTTTTGAAGAAAAACATCCTTTGTACGCTCGGCAAGTTTATCGTGTCGAACTTTAACCCTTCATTCCAATCGTTCCCATAAATAACCTAGAACTGTTGAGTGTTTTCCGTCCGGGTGTAAGGGAGAGTTACTAGTTTACAACAGCACTTCACGTTAGGTCGAACAAGTAGGTTCTAATAGTTTTCAAAAGTCACTCTTGAAATAACTCAAAATGTCTGCCTTTTCTAAAATTAAGCTTAATTTTTATCAGTGTTATTAGAAACACCTTACTACCCTCGTAATGAATCGCTCGATTTAATACTCCAGGCATAAAGCGCGGGCCATGAAATACTTACATATAAACTTTATTTTCTCTCGAATTTCAGAGTAGCTTACAGAAGCTAATATCTTCGAGAACACAAAAATACAGTAAAATGTTAAAGAAATACATTATGCACATGAAAGAGACTAATATTTACAAATATATCTATATAATATTAGAAAATCATTCAGCGGAAAAAAAAGCGTCCAAATAAAGTAAATCCCTGAATATTTCTCTTACACTCTGTAAAAGCACTATTGCGGATAAAACTTCAGGCAGCGCATTCCACTGCTTAACTGAGAAATAAGAAAACGAATTAAGGCTTCGGGGGTGGGGGGAGGGGCTTGGAAAATAACTGTGCTTAACCCTTTTCATCCCAACAACACATATATGGGACGAAAACACCGTTCTTACTTCTATGAATTGCTTCTTGTTTAACTTAGGCTACAACGTCATGATAATGTGTGAATGGCACCAGCTGATGTATACTGCCATCATCAAACCCAGCAAACTGACTACACCTCCCGATTTTCGCTACATATCACCGTTCGTTTGGCAACAAAGTCCTAAATGCCAATTTTTCGGCCAGATAATAACACCAAAAATTACACTTATTTATCGTCAATTTTTAATCCAAATAATTTGTTCAAAAATGAAAAGTCTACATTTACAGCAAACCTCAAGGTCAAACCTTGGCATCTGACTGGAAGTTTTCTTCTAAACGCTTTCCGAAGGCTATACTTCAGCCATGTGATCAGACCCAGTCTTGCGTATCTCACGTTGCCTCGTTTACGCCCGAAAAGAATTCTGGGTAATATAGCCATAGCGCGAGCGTAGAACTCCTGCTTTTTCCATCTCGAGCCACCCAGTACTACCAGCAAAATTTTGAATCCATTGAATATTTTACTACTCCAAACTCGCCCAAATTGCCTTGGTAGGTCCTGGAATCCATCCACAAAACGGCCAGAGAGACAACTTCACTCGTGGGCCTCCATGTCTGCTACACAGCATGTTTGAAGACTCAGTCAGCATGAAACCACTCTCACCTCCGTTTTCTTTCAGAGGATTGCCTCTACCCACATTCCAGCTTAATGATGCCAGAGTGGGGGCTTCTGCAGAGGAAAATGGCTCGAAAAACACTTATAAAGCGATGATTTTACCGGATCCGTGCTCGTGCACTGGCTCGAACAAACAATAACCGTCACTTGCATCACGTGAGAATTTAGCCTGAGCCCACAGTTTCTTAAGACCGTAGATATTTTTATTTCATCTCCATTTATGGAGAAATTAAGTGGTTCAGACTGTTTATCGGCAAAAAGTCATTGAAAAAAATAGCACACACCTGGTATTTAAAGGGTTAATGTTTAGAGCACGAAAACAACTCACAAGGCTAATAAGATATAGATCTAGATATAATGTTTTTTTTTTCCTACTTAGAATACGTCGCGATGTTTCTCATATCTGTGATCGTACCATTGCTGTTGTTGCTCCTGTCCGCCACTGCACATGGCGAAGTGTACCTTGGTGAAGTACGATGCATGGCTATAAACTTTACCCCAAGAGGATTTCACAAAGCTGATGGCGCTTTGTTATCCATATCCCAAAACACGGCACTTTTCTCCCTACTCGGTAAGTTCTTATTTAATTTCTACAGCTGGAGCATATTCGCCTCCTGGAACGTAGACAGAACCAGTGACAATTTTGTTCGAACCAAAGTCGCTACAAACGTATCTCCCTCTCTGTCCCATCTGGTAATCAAGGTGCTCTGAGAATTTTCTACAACAGTATCATTCGGTTTCTCGGTGTTTTTGCAGTCCCTAAAGTGTTTCAAACACTTAAAAACACAGACCGTTTTATCCACCGGATTATTTTCCTTGTCAACACTTGCCGGGGAATTTAATAAACCTTAAAGGGTTAAACGTTTCCATGGCAGAGTACAAAACTCTACTGATCGTATTTCTTACAACAACAAAGTATAAACGTGAGTTCAAAGAACTGCATCTCACAAGTCTTAGGCTAAGATGACAAGGATGCGGGATTTAACAGAGCAATATTTCGTTGTTTATTTTAACAACATCATCAGGCAATGATCATAAATAGAAAAGGCTACAAAAAAAGCCGTTGGAATGATCTAATCAAAAAAGCCTTTTCTATTTGTGATCATTTCCTGATGATGTTGATAAACAACGAAATATTGCTCTGTTAAATCCCGCATCCTTGTAATTTAAATATTAGACTTGTGAGATGCAGTTCTTCGGACTCACGTTTTTACTTTATTTAAAAACAACCTCCTATGTCAACTTTCTTTCTTCTTCCCTTACTTTCTTACAGTGCAACGAACTCAACCGGGGCCACCTAACGTTGATCAGCCAATCACAAGTCACATTGACAACAAAGGAGTCTGGCTTTGGTAGTTTGTAAGCCAATCAAAAACGAGAACATTTCTTTAAATTTCAAATTGTCGATTTTTTCGGTGTTCCCGGTTGAGTTCGTTGCACTGTAATACATCCAAACTAGGTGTCTGGTCAGTTAACGCTATCATCATTCCAGTGTTTATTTCAGCGATGTTAACGGTGACAATGAGAAAGCAACAGGCATCACTTCGTGTACCACCAGCCTCCTTCTTCCCACTCCGGCGCTCTTCTATTTCCACCCTCATTCTTTATCGTGTTCATATAGCGAATATCTTGTTTACCTGTGAACTGCGGTGTAGGCCCGCGAATTTGATTTTCTATTCCAAAGGCTTTTTTGTTTGTTTGTGTTTTTTTTTTCTTTTCTTTTGCAATTTTAGGAACTACTTACGGAGGGGATGGACGGACTACCTTTGCGCTGCCCAACCTATCTGGGTTAAAAACAAAAGACGAGAAAGGAAAAGTCGACTGTTTCATTGCCTTATCGGGAATTTACCCATCTCGTTCTTAAGGCCGACTGAACCATAATCAAATATATTTTGCAAAAGCCCTGGATAAGAAGTTGAAATGAACAAATAAAGAACGCCTGTGAACGTTTTTAGATACATTGTGGTTGGTGCTTGATGTTCTGTAATTACTTTAATTTATATTGGTGATATATTTCAGTCTTTATCTCTTTTAGTAAGTAAAACAATATATCCGAGCGTTGAAATCTGCAGCACTCAAGTGCTCGACATGTTTTCTATCATCAGTAAAGACACAAAGACAAGTCTCAACCTAATCAGTGATATTCCATACAGTATACCTAGTGTTTTGTGTTGCTCTATTGTCCAGTCCACTGAGTTCTTATCCCATACAAAGCCTCTATTGCCGACGTTCTATTGCCTTTTTTTGTGACTAACTTGAGATTTATTATATGGCGCACTACTCTAGTCAATATAAGAAAACAAATGGTCTTAGTTTGATACCATCAGCTCATAATTTACTGCGACTGTTTATAGCAGATAAATTGACACTCTCAATCAACACAATGACGGTTTAGGCACTTTGGGGATAAACTCTTGCCTTTATTTTGAAATTGATACATGATATGCTGTAGAATACAATTAAGGAAAAGAACTCCAAATGAGCGAAGATGATGGTGTTATGTTATAATGTTAATTAATGTTAATTAGTTGAAGTGTGATCCTTTTTAACATCTTCGTGGAATGATTTAACGAAAGAAAGATAGCCTAAATAGGCGTCACTCTTAGTGCCGGTGAGTTGCGAGACAGAAAAAGGAAAGTTGCAACCGCTTTCTCTGAAACTATGGACTGAATAAAGCGCCAGAGCAAGCCGCCGGGATTTCAGGTATCACGCGGACTTGATTTTATTGCAAATTCCAAAAACGTTGTTCTGGCAACGAAAACAAAAAGCAATTGTCAGTTTTGTTATAAATTATCATCCCAGGGCAATAAACTGTCGATAAGTTATGAATTGTTTTGAACATTTTGTGTTGGACTTGTGTATCATTCGCCATTCGCAGCCCATATTTGTAAACACGCTCTAATAATTATTAATTTTAAGCGCTCAATGAAATATTTCGCGTAAACAGTTTTCTTTATATGGACTAAAGACATGTATAACTCCAGAAAGGATGAGGACTTTGTAACATTATTACGTGTTATTACGTTCATACAATAAGCAGACTTGCATGTGAATATATAATTAACAATTAGATTATGAGCTCGAGATTTCTATCGCGTGATAGCTGATGAGGGCGCAGCCCGAATCAGCTATCATGCATAGAAATCGAGAGCGAATAATCTAATTGTTTTAGTATAAATCTACTTGTCTTTCAAAACTAAACAAGTAAATTATCTACATCCTCATCGCAAACACTTCGAAAACGCGAGGAAGCGGCCGCCATTTTGTTGAAAACCGCTACTCGCTATCTATCACAGAATAGATAGCGAGTAGCGTAGCCAATCAGAGAACGGCATTCGTGATAGAACACTAGTAGATTTATACTAAATGCTATTAGTATAAATTCACCAGCGTTCTATTACGAATGCCGTTCTCTGATTGGCTACGCTACCCGCTATCTATTCTGTGATAGATAGTGAGTAGCGGTTGTCAACAAAATTCAGCCCGCTTCTTCGCGTTTTCCGAAGTGACTGTGAGGAGGATTTGCATTATTTACTTGTTACGTTTTGAACGTCTAGTAGATTTATACTAAAACAATTAGATTATGAGCTCGAGATTTCTATGCGTGATAGCTGATTCGGGCTGCGCCCTCATCAGCTCTCATGCGATAGAAATCTCGAGCTCATAATCTAATTGTTAATTAAAAAGGAATTGTGGAGCTCCGCTTTTAGGCTGGGCTAAATATATATACTCAACTGCAGTGTGAAAACTAAAACAAAGGATTGTGCACGGTCGCGGCCCTTCCAACATAAATTGCAGCGCCATTATTATCATGGCAAGGTTTCAATTAACTATGCTACTGACTCTTTAAGGTACCGTTTTACCGCGTGTTTGAACATACGGCAATAATAATCGTTCATGAAGGCCGTATCATACTTAAGCGTCAAGTTAAAGTGCTTAAGAACGGAAAGGTAATTAATTAGGGAACTGTAGCTCCGATGAGAGTGCAACAGAAAAGTAATACAATTGAAGAAAATTGTTTTG
This sequence comes from Pavona decussata, assembly GCF_977016875.1. Lineage (NCBI taxonomy): Eukaryota > Metazoa > Cnidaria > Anthozoa > Scleractinia > Agariciidae > Pavona > Pavona decussata. The sequence goes on along the minus strand of NW_028145437.1, from coordinate 1,348,864 downwards.
GCAAACGGCAAGGGCTTTAAGAATTCGTAAAATTGGCAATATGGAAGGTAGGCTTTGAATGAGACGTTAATATAACAATAGAGTTGATGTTCGCGGGCGTAAATATGTTTTTGGCCCGACTCAGGCTCATTTTAGCCCGAGCCGCAGGCGAGGGCTAAAATGAGTTCTGAGAAGGGCCAAAAACATATTTACGCCCAAGAACATCAACTCTATTACTATTATAATAATTTCAGAGGGCATTCAGAAAAGAAATCAAAGACAGGCGTTTATTTTACATTTGTTTCATTGTTCAAAACTATTCATTGTCGCATAAGCTTTAAACTTCAACAGAACACCGCAAAATTTGTCGAGAGAATATTGCTTCTAAGTTTTCAAAGGGAAAATAACAGAATTTTGTGAGCAGCGAAGACATGGTCACTTGCAAGTGTTAAAATTAATTGTGCAAGTGCTAAACTGAGCAGGTTTCGCTCGACGAAGACAAGCTGTTTACCTTCACCTCGCCGCCGGCCATGGAGCTACTACAGGCATTATTTCCACCATCGTACACCAGTTTCTGTAAGTCCTTTTCTCTAGCTAGCTGAAACTACTGGGAATTTGCTTCTTCGTTAGGTTTTTCAGCCATTTTGTAGCTCAAAACAATTTTTTTGCAGATGGCAGCGCTTTCAGTCAAACAAGCAAGAAAACGGCGCGAACAGTTGAATGGTTTCCAGTTCTGATTGGCTGGCTACGTTATGTTCTTGTTTCTCATTGGCTTAGAGCATCGGGCTAAAATATATTTTAGCCCGCTGAATTTTCCATTTTAGCCCGCAAAATACGCGGCAATGCCCAATGAAATTATTATAATAGAGAGATTTAGCATCGGGTAATACGAGAAACGCGAGCAACAAAAATGGCCACGTGACCACGATTTTCCCGCCATTTTTCGCGTTTGCTGGTTGCCGGTTGCCGTTTCTAGGTGAAAACAGGCTATTTCGCGTTGCCGTCTGCGTGAGAACTACATAAGTATTTCTTCCTGTTTTATCTTATACATATAAGTAGTTACTTGTTGAAAACAAGTACCCCAATAATTTTTCCTGCAAGTCATACTAGGGTAAATTAAGTTTCATGTTTAAAAATCCTTCACAACTCACTCCTTACCGCACTTTTCTTCGTGAACTGACCACAGCGAGTCGCAAATCAGCTTCATCGAAACTCGCAAAACTAGCTTTAGTCAAAAGGTTCACGCTATTTAACGTGAAACGTGAAACGGCAAGGTGACATTTGCCGTTTCACGTAAACACGATGCCAAAAATTTCTCCTGTGTTTTCTTGGTTGAATCTGGGGAGGCAAAGGGCCTGAGTTGTGCAATCTATCGTGTTAGTCGA
>NW_028145437.1:1135000-1340000 GCF_977016875.1 Pavona decussata | reverse complement strand
TTTTAGACGATAGTAACAGTGAAGCGGTATGACTTTTTACTATGGATTTTAGCAAAGCCTTTGATTCTGTTAAGCATAACCTTCTATCTGCAAAGTTGAAACAGTTACCCTTGAACCCCTATATAATTAACTGATATCATAGTTTTTTGAGTAACAGACAGCAGCGTATTTCAGTTAATGGTCATTCTTGTGACTGGGTATGTGTTAATAAGGGGACCACGCAGGGCAGTGTGGGGGGTCCATATTTATTCAAAGTTTTCCTCAATGACCTGGCGTACGTTTCTCAAAAGTCCCGTTAATTTACGGGCCCGGTAACTTAACGGGGCCGTTAACGGGAAACTTAATCGGGCACGGTAATGCGTTTCTCAAAGCACCCGCTACTTTCCCGGAACTTACCGGGCCCCCTAAATTGGTGGGTTGTTACCAGGCTGTTGTGCGTTACTCTCGTCCGCAAGAAAAGAAGAACGACATTCGATCTCACTCAATCCATTCGATGCGTTCCAGTTCCATTCGCTCGTAATGTCAGTTTTAGGAAGACAGTGTGTTGTCGCCCGGTTAAAGTTCGAGTTCGTCATGGGTTCAAAGGAGAGAAATCAAGAGAGATGATTGCATTTTGCGCCAATTGCATATCATGCAGCCGTATCATGGCAAGTGTTTATCATTCAACGCAGCCCAATGCTTATTTCCTTCTACAGTTCTTGCTCGGTAGAATTCGCAAGGTTTTGCTTTTTGTCATTGATCTTAAGATTTTATAGTCTGTAAAGTACTCTCGTGCTGATAGTTTGGAGTCCACTTGTGTGAGAGATAGGTGGACTGATTTTCAGGTAAGTTTTATTCGTTCTATTTGATTTGAATTGCTTTACTGTATGTATGTACATGATGCGTGACGTTCGTGGCTGCTGGCTGCTGTTTGCGCGGGAAAAAATCTGCGTACGTCCGCTAAGCCAGTGCCGGTTGCTGTGCAACAAACAGAAACGTTTTCCTGATGTTTCAAGGTAAGTGAATTTTTATCATTTATTATGATCACATTAACAATGCCCCCTTAAAACTTTCGGTCTAGTTCATACCGTATCTCTATAACTTTATCATAAAAGTTTAAACATGATCATGACACATTTAAGTTGGGAGTAAACAGTCAATAAATAACCTTTTCAATCACTAAAATTTAAGCTTGATATTGAAGGGAGTACTAATTTCTGAAGGTTAGCGTTCAAGGAATGCTTACCTTCATACGTTCAACCTTTGTTTTTTCATGTAATAATTTATCAAGTTTTGTCACGAAAGCTTGAATGTGAATGTTATCAAAAACAATTGATACAGATGTCTGCTGATAAGAAATCACGAGGGTCACGATTTACTCAAGCAATGAGCGACGCTTTAATTCAAGAATAAGGAAAACACCAAGTAAGCTAAGTTTTATGGTGAAAAGTGTCAATAATAATTTTGTTACCTTATTACCTGAAATTTTGGCGACACTTTAATTTAGCGATTTTGAAAAATCCTTATTTAGCGGCATTTTAATTTAGCGATATTTCCTAAATTTTGGATCATGATTCACTTAATTTTCAAGATTTTTTGGTGAATAAAGGTATTCAAATCTTTTACGATGACAATAGCACATTTATGTGATAAAATCATAAACTTCAATAGCATACAACGTTCTCAAACCTAACGAATCAAACGAAACTGCAACTGTGCATGTAATACATATCTTAATTTTCTTCTCACTAAGTCAGTGCTCCTTTTACAAGTATGCAACCATCTGATACACGTCACAAGATAATCGTCAAATAGCATGATCGCATGAAACGGACCAGCTGGCGGAATTTCATATTGTACTCACTTTCGTGACGATTTAAATTTAGCGACACTTAACTTATGGTGCATTTTAATTTAGTGATTTTTAGAAAAATAAAATCGCTAAATTCCTTAAATTAAAGTGTCGCCAAAATTTCATGTAAATGAGGTAATTTGTTGGTGAATGCCTTCCAGAAATCATGTTGCCTAATGCGTCAGTCAATTCCACCTGTGACCATCCCCCCCTCCCCCCGGGCATTAGCATTTTTTTTAATAAAGTTTGCAAATTCCCCAGGGTGGGAACACTGTGAGCTGGCAAATTCCCTGTCCCCGGGATCGTATAAAAGCCAATAAATAATATGAATACGAAGTTCTTTTTGGAGAATCATGAAATTTTGAAAGTGATTCACTTTTTACGTCAATGCGTTGCATATTTTTGGTATAGAAGCCAATATAATATGAAAATTGCACAGGCAAAGTTTTCTTTGGAGAATCATGACATTTTGAAAGAGTTTTTTTTTACGTAAAGGCGTTGCATATTTAACAGAGATAACAGTCGAACCTGTATATAACGGCCCTGTATTAAGCGGCCAGTTTTTTAAGTCCCGATTTTTCGCGCATACAAACGCTGTATTTCTTACCTGTATTAGGCGGCCACCTCTATTAAGCGGCCGCGGCCACCCTGTAGCAGTCCCATGTTTGTCTTTCTTTGTTATTTTTACCTGTATTAAGCGGCCGCCGTTGAAACTAAGTCATATGCACAGTACCATGGATAACAGGAATTGTCGCTGGCAGTGTCGACAGTCAACGACTTGCTCTACAAACAAAAGTTTCAAATTCCGAGGCGCCAAACGCACGTGTCCCACTTGTTTAAGTCGCTGTAATTCTTACCCTATTCCTATTTTAACTTGAGGAATTTTATTATACATTGTGTTACTTTTAATTAGCAACATTACCGTTATAACTCCACTTCGATCGTAACAACTATGAAATGACGGAATGAAATATTTTGTTGTGAGCTGCAAGTCACGTAAGTAAGTGAGTTAGAAATACAGTACTTTACACCGTACAAGAGTAGAAGACAATTTATTGCACAGTGCTTTTACACAATGTTACGTATATTATACCATTAAGTTACAAGTTGGCACTGAACTTTGTTTAACGTATTGATCTCTTGAAAGAGTGTTGATTGTCCTATTGTTTCCTTGCATGAAATGTTTTTGTATGATACACCATTAAATTTGACATTACACAACGCCCAGTGAGTATTTTTAGTGATCCTGTATTAAGCGGCCACCTGTATTAAGCGGCCAGTTCCTCAAGTCCCGAGGGTGACCGTTATATACAGGTTCGACTGTACTCATTTAAAGGCTGGTTTCCATATGATCGCGGATCGCAGATCGCAATAAGGTCTGCGATCATATGGAAACCAGCCCTTAGATAGAACATGGTTCTATCTTCTGCGATCGTCTGCGGTCCTGCGATCGCGATCGCAGACGATCACAGAAGATAGAACCATGTTCTATCTAAAGGCTGGTTTTCATATGATCGCAGACGATCGCAGACCTTATTCCGATCTGCGATCCGCGATCATATGGAAACCAGCCTTAAATTCACAAAACGCAGAGTTATAAAGTCCACTCTATTTTCGTTGAAAGCAAAATGCATTTTTTATTCCCCGCGTAGGTTTCTTTGATCTTTCGATTAATAATATACAGCTATTTCAATTAACGTTGTCGGATCAAAATAAAGCTAAAAGACAAGACCGCAATGTTTTGTGGGATTATTTTTTATGAATAATTTCATCAAAATCATCCCTGCACGTGCAGGTCATTGTACTGCTAATTACAACCTATTGTTTTCTCCAGGCATGACTGATTTTGATAAATTTATTCATAAAAATCCCACGTAAACTTTCGGTCTTGTCTTTTAGCTTTATGCTTTGAACCGACGTTAATTGAAATAGCTGTAAATCAAATAGTTGTTTCAATAAAGCACTGGAAAACTTTTTAAAATTAGAAAACTCGCCTCTAAAAATCTCAACAAACTTGACTTGTCCTTCGCGGACTAGCTACTGTGACGCGAAAACCATTTCTTTCCCCACAGATCTTACGGTTTGGAAACCTTATGTATCCAGTTCCCGGGGGGTCGTCCCCGGGGTGCACAAATGCCCCATCCCCGGGACAGAGAACCTGAACAAATGCCCTGGAGTTGCCCGGGGGGATGGGCACAGGTGGAATAAACAGATGCATAATAAAACCCGATTAATCAAATAATGAATTAAAACACTTGACACAGTGTTAAAAAGTGGCAAAAATTAAACTTCAGGGAAAATTTTCGGATACGTTAACCAATGAGCAGAAGAAAGAGGCTTGGGGGCGGGTAACTGAGGCTGTAAATGCTGTCAATACTGGGGAGCGAAAAACTGCTGATCAGGTACTGTCATTTAAGAAGGAAATAGTGTAGGTACTGTATTACATACCCAGGTTGTATATCACAACATTTCTCTAATACATAGATTTAGCCAAGCCAAAAAGCGGAGCACCGGTTGTTTGGCTAGTCTGTACGCGCCCGCGAGCCATTTACTGCTGACGAAGATGACCCTACGAAAATGAATGCATAAGTTCTATAGGTATGGGGCTCCGCATGGCGGCCTTCAGCCGCCAGTGCTATAGATCCGCTATTATTATTATAAGTTGGAAAAAACTGCCTTAAAATTAAAAAAAATAATTATTATTAATCTATCACAGCTAGAAGAGTTCTAGAATGAAATTTGGCACATTTTTACACATACGCATACACAACCCAGTGATGCACACTGGTAACATTAGCAAATTTTAAATTCTCATAGGAGCTTAAGCACAAGTTCAGCTGTGCATATCTACTGGCAAATATGTAGGTTTGTGCCTTTCGCGTTGCTTGCTGTTGAGTTATATTGGAGCACACGGTAACCAAAGTTAGGTTTTCTTACAGCTATTGCTTCAAGGAACCCTAAAATTTCTTCCATGTTCTCCAAACTTGTTCAGTTTGCCTTCATCAGTAGTTAGATATATGAGGGTATCAACCCACGTTTCAAAAAATGATAAAAAATCCCATACAAATCCTTATAAATCCAATATTTTACCCAACCCCATACAAATCCTTATAAATCCAATTCTTGCATAAATTAACTAACACAGCCTTTGAATTTAACCCTAAACTCAAAAACCTAAAAACCTAAATCCTCGGTTTCTCAAAAACCTAAAAACCTAAATTTAGCTTTTGACCTAAAACCTAAAAACCTAAATTTTCCTTGCTTTTTTCAAAACTGGTTTAAACCGGTTATTCAATTTTATGTAATCTAATTTATATGAACAACCAATTTGATCACAATGATAAAACATATTTTATTCATCCAACATTTGAAAATTACGGAGCCTCAGTTGATGGTTATATAATCAATCGAAAAAGATTAGAACCTAGAAAAGGATATTTGTCTGAGAATGGCTATTATATAATTTCTCCGGGACGTAACAATACATGCCCCGCTCATCGATTCGTCTATGAGGCCGTAAATCAGACAAATATTTCTCCTGGATTGCAAATAAATCACATTGATTCCAATCGCCAGAACAATTCAATTGTAAATTTGCAATTGGTTACAGCCTCTGAAAATATGAAACACATGCACAAAGCCAGAAAAGAATTTTTGAACAGTTCATACTCTGAAGAAGAATTGCAAACAGTCAATAGATTAATGGAATTTCCACCAATGGAAGACAATGATTGTGAGTTTACACGCACAGAAAATAAAATAATCAATAAGATGTTTTACAGAATGTGTAACGATTTGGATGACATTAATTTTCCACTTTACAATGATTAATCATCAATGAATTCAAGGGTTGTTTGGCTATATTTTGAATTCAACAATGGTTGATGTCTTTTTGGAGGGTAATTTGGACATGAATTTGAAAACCAAAATGGCTTAAAGCTTTGGTGATATAATACATTATTGCATGAGAGAAATGAAAAAAAATCAAAAATCAAAAATCGCATATGTGGATTCTTCTACTGGTGAAAATTCATCAACGAAAATTCTGGCATCAAATACTGTTTTTTATGAAGGAAAAACATATTTTATTCATCCAATTTACCATAATTATGCTGCCTCAAAAGATGGTTACATCATTAATCGCAAAAGATTAAAAGCGAGGAAAGGGAGATTACATTTAACTGGGTATTTGGAAACAACTGTTCGTTCTGATGATTGTAAAATTAAAATTTATAAATCACATCGATTTATTTGGGAAGCAATAAACCAAAAAATAATTCCAGAAGATTACCAAATCCATCATGTTAATTGTGATAAACAAGACAATTCGATTGAAAATTTGGCGCTTGTAACCCGACAACAAAATATGATATATGCTAACAATGAAAGATGTGGTAAAAAAATTGAACCACCACAAAATGTTCCAATAAAATGCGATGTTTTTTACTATCATCCAATTTATACAAATTTTGGAGCCAATAAAGACGGGCAAATATTTAATAAAAAAACCAAGAGATGTTCAATTGGAAATTTACTATCAAGTGGTTATAGATTGATAACATTAAATCAAATTGGATTACCAAAAACACGCTTTTATGTTCATCGATTAGTTTATGAAATATTCAATGATCCAATTCCTGATGGAATGCAAATCAATCATATTGACTCCAATAAACAAAATAATTGCATAGATAATTTAGAAGTAGTTACTAGATCAGAAAATTTGAAACACGCTCATGAAGCCAAAAAATACAAAACAAAGATTGAAATTAAAACTGAAAAACCAATTAAATCAATCAAAATGGACATTGAATTGGAGGAATCAGACGACGAGTTTACAGAAGATGAGAAACAAAAAATTGATAAAAAATACAATGCAATAATCAATAAAATCAAAAATGGTAACTTTCCATTTAAAAAACAACTTCAAGAACATTTACCAAACATTGAATTTTGGTAAATATTGTGACAGTAGTTAGTGACCTTAGATTTCATGAAAAATAAATGGAATTTGAGGCCATGTTGCCACAAAACAGAAACAAATCAACGAAGCCGTCAGTCCTTCCACAGATGACTGACATGAATGTTGTTGACAGTCGACATTCATTAGCAAATCTGTCAAACGCACCTTTTGAAAATAATATAACATATAATATTATGAACAAAAATAATTTATCAAAATTAACGAAAGATCAATTAATAGCATTATTATTGGAAAAACAAAAACCGGTTCCAATGCCGAGAACCAAGAAAGTGAAACCAATACCCTATCCACGAAAATCTGTCAAACAAATGGTACAAGAATATGAAAATACAATCATCAAGCCGCCAATGCAATTTAGAGATGGACCTCAACCTATGCCGAGAAACAACATTATTCCACCTCCGATTCAATTTGCTGATAAACCCAAAGCAGCACCAAGAATGAAGAAAATGGCTCCAGTTCCAACACAAAGAACTCAAATCACAGAAGTTGCAAGAGCATTCAAGGGATATAACAAATCTTATGAAGTTGGAATTAAAAATGAAACAGATCCTTTGATTCAAATGAGTTCAACCAGATTAGCGATAGCTCATTTTATGAAACAATTATTAACTCAAATGAAAGGAATTAAATTTATTGAAACTTTGACAATTTATTTTGAACAACAAAAAGGAAACCAAACTGTCTCCAGAATTGGATATTTTAATAGTAAACCAAAAACAATAACTAATGCCAATGATTTTCAAGAATCTTTGGATGTTAATGTTGAACAAATTATGAATGATATTCACAAATGGATTAGTGAAGGTTCAGCTTGGATAATTAAATCAATCAATGGACATTACATTAATATTATCAAATATGAGCCTCTTACTGGAAGTTCTTACATTAAACTTCCAACTGAACTACAACATAACAAAAGTGGATTGATTAATCTAAAGAATAAAGACAATGAATGCTTTCGTTGGTGTCACGTTAGACATTTGAATCCACGAGAAAATAATCCACAACGAATCAAAAAAACTGACAAAGCATTTATGCCACAATTGAATTACCAAGGAATTGAATTCCCAGTTTCCATCAAACAATACAACAAAATTGAAATCCAAAACAGTATCAACATCAATGTTTTTGGTTATGAAAACAAACAAACTTATCCAATTTATGTGTCCAAAGAAAAGTTTGAGAATGTGATGAATCTATTGCTAATCTCAGAAGATGAAAACAAACATTACTGTCTTATCAAAGATTTTAATAGATTTATGTATCGAAAAACAAGAAATAAAAATAAAAAACATTTTTGTATGCATTGTTTGCAATGTTTTTCATCAGAACGAGTTTTAACCAAGCATCAGGAAGTATGTATTGAAATCAATGGTGTACAATCAATCAAAATGCCCGAAGTTGGTTCCAAAATAGAATTCAAAAATTTTAATAAACAAATGCAAGCGCCATTCGTGATATACGCAGATTTTGAAGCAATCACTGAACCAATTCATGGTTGTAATCAATCTAACCAACAATCTTTTACTGAAGCTTATCAAAAACACACTGATTGTGGTTATGGATACAAAGTTGTTTGCTGCTATGATGACAAATATTCCAAACCAATAAAATATTATCGTGGAGAAAAAGCTGTTTACAAATTCATGCAAGCAATGCTTGATGAAGTCAAATATTGCCGCAATACAATCAAATACAAATTCAATAAACCATTAGTTATGTCTCCAGAAGATGAAGACAAATTCCAAAAATCAACATCTTGTCATATTTGTGGTAAAAAATATGAACCAAATGATAGACGTGTTAGAGATCATTGTCATATTACTGGAAAATTCCGTGGCTCAGCCCATAATCAATGTAACAGGGATTTTACAATAACAAACAAAATCCCTGTAATATTTCATAATTTGAAAGGATATGATAGTCATTTTATAATGCAAGAAATTGGTAAAATTATTGAGACCAATACTTATGTGGATAAAAAAGGTGAAACCAGACAACACAAAATTAATGTAATCCCAAATAACATGGAACAATACATGGCCTTCATGTTGGGTTATAATTTAGTATTTATCGATAGTTTACAGTTTATGAATCAATCATTGGCAAATCTTGTAAAGAATCTACCAGAAGATGCCTTCAAATATACCAGTGAAGTTTTCAAAGGTCGTAAATTACAATTAATGAAACAAAAAGGAGTTTATCCGTACGATTATATGAGTAATTTTGATAAATTCAATGATACTCAATTACCAACCAAAGATGAATTTTACAGTCAAATGAATAATACAAATATTACTGATGAAGAATACAGTCATGCACAAAATGTTTGGAATACATTTCAATTGAAAACCATGGGCGAATACCATGATTTATATCTCAAATCTGATGTATTATTGCTGGCTGATGTTTTTGAAAATTTCAGGAAAACATGTTTGGAATACTATAGATTGGATCCTTGTCATTATTTCACATCTCCAGGATTGAGTTGGGATGCAATGTTGAAAATGACTGAAGTCAAACTTGAATTAATCACGGATATTGATATGTATCAATTTGTTGAAAAGGGCATGCGTGGAGGAATCAGTTACATAGCCAATAGATACGGCAAAGCTAACAACAAATACATGCAAAATTGGAATCCAAATGAACCCAGTAAACATATCATGTATTTGGATGCAAACAATCTATATGGATGGGCTATGTCACAACATCTTCCAACTGGGAATTTCAAATGGTTGAATAAACAACAAATAAAAAACATTAATTGGAAAACGATTCCCAAAGATAATAAGACTGGATATTTATTGGAAGTTGATTTGGAATATCCTCATGAATTACATGACCTGCATAATGATTATCCATGTGGCGCTGAACAAATCAAAGTGGCACCAAATATGCTGTCAGAATATTGCCAAAGAATTGCAGAAAAATTTGGAATAACAAGTGGACAAGTCAATAAGTTGATTCCAACATTGGCAAACAAATCAAAATATGTATTACATTATCGTAATCTGCAATTGTATCGTGAATTGGGTTTGAAATTGACTAAAATATACCGTGTATTATCCTTTAATCAAAGTCCTTGGTTGAAAACATACATTGATTTCAATACACATCAAAGAACTAATGCAAAGAATGCTTTTGAGAAAGATTTCTTCAAACTGATGAACAATAGTGTCTTCGGTAAAACAATGGAGAATATCAGAAAACGAGAAGACATCAAATTGGTTACCAATGAGAAACAATTATTGAAAATGACTTCCAAACCAACATTCATCAATAGCAAAATCTTTAATGAAAACTTGGTTGCAGTCCATAAAATAAAGGAATCGTTGACACTCAACAGACCAGCCTATGTTGGTATGTGTATCCTTGATTTGAGCAAAACATTGATGTACGATTTCCATTACAATTTCGTTAAAAAGAAGTATGGTTCAAAAGCTAAGTTACTGTTTACGGATACAGACAGTTTGACATATGAAATTGAAGCCGAAGATGTGTATCAAGATTTTTGGAATAAAAAAGAAATGTTTGATAACTCGGATTATCCATCAAATCATCAATTTTATGACTCCACAAATAAAAAAGTTATTGGAAAATTCAAAGATGAAGCCGCTGGTGTACCCATTACTGAATTTGTGGGATTGAGATCCAAAATGTATTCATATATCAAAGATAACAACAATGGTGGAAAAACAGCCAAAGGAATCAAAAAGAATGTCATCAAAAATGATATTCAACATTTTGATTACAAAGATGTGTTGTTCAATGAGAAACAATTATTTCACCAAATGAAAACAATCAGAAGTAACCATCATGAACTTGGTAGTTACACCATCAACAAGACATCGTTGTCATGTTTTGATGATAAACGATATTTGTATCCTGATGGAATACACTCATTGGCCTATGGTCATTATGCTATCCAATGATAGTATCAACTTGTGATCAAAACATTGCAACAAAAACTTGTGACAAAACTTGGTTTTTATTTGTTTTTTGATAAATATTTGATTTGAACACTTTGACTCATCTTTTGTGATGAGATATTTAATTTTAATGTTTTTGGAGAAAATTTTGTTTCAATATCTTTACAATTATTTGGTTTGTTTTTTGTCAAATATTTGATTTCGAGACTTTGTATCATCTTTTGTGGTTTCAATATTTTTGAAAACATTTTTGTGTAATTATATTATATACTATATTTATACAAAAATGAAATCCATTTTGAAAAAACCAAAAGATGTTTCCAAGCAGGTGGAATCATCTCTGTGCCAATTCCTGCATTGCAAAGATGAATGTGAATTTTGTGGATATCATGATGAATCCAAAGTTGAAACACAACAATCAATGCCTGATTGTTGTGGATCACAGAATTTGAAAAACATGGAATGTCAATTAACGTGTGTTGCTTGTGGACAGGTTGTTGGTGAAGAATACAAAACAGAATATATCAATTTTCATGCCAATTTGTTCAAAATATACAAGAAAACAGTGTATAATAGAAAATACCATTTGTCGCATACATTAGATAAAATTATTTTGAAAAACAAAATTGAAATCAGTTGTTCAACCAATTTCAAAATTCATAAAATATTCGTTGAAATAAACAAAATACTGCCACAAATCAATGGTAAAAGAAAGAGAATAATCAGTTTGAAATATCTTTTGCATAGAATATTGCAATTAATGAAAATTGATTCTTCCCAAATTGAGTTGACAAAATCCAAAAAAACAATGAAATTATACAATGTTTATTGGGATAAAATTATGGACATTATTGGCCCCCAAATCATGCACATTATTAATCAAACATAAGTGAATATCTGATATTTTTTATCATATTTGTCACCCCATTTATCGACAATCGGCGAATTATCCAAAATGAAATCATCATTTTGAGTAAGCTTGTTTGTCAAATCATCTCTATCAAAATGTCCACTTCTCATTATTTCTTTGATTTCATTTAATAAATGTCCGTAAGTTTGAAAAGCATATTGGCATTGATAAAGTTTGATTTCAACTTTTTTATGCTTCATATAAGCTTGAATTATGACAGACACCGATGATATTGCCAATAATGAAGCTCCACTGGTTGCAACCGATGATGCAATACCACCAGTTGCAAATACAATGGATGAAATATTACCAGCGAATTCCCATTTTTTGAATCTTTTGTATGCACTTTTGTACATCCACATCTTTTTGTGATATGTCATGTAATAAGCTTTCAATTCATCAATTTCTTCTGTTGATAATCGATTTGAAATATGATTGAAATCAATTATTAATTTCTTCTTTTGCATATATTATATGGTTATCTTATTTTTGATGCAATAATAGAGACCAGTTATTTGACCCAAAAACATGCATTTTTTCATCCAAGGATATGTTTTTTTCTCATTAATGGTGTACATGTATCCTTTGTCACGATGATATCTGTTGTAAAATTGGCCATAAGCATCATGTAGTATTCCATGAGACCTGATATATGGTTGCCAACCAAATAATCGATGGAGAATAGCTGTTAACCATCCATCTCCAGGCCCAATTAATCCGATTCCATCATGAATTAACTCTTTGTAAACTTCATCAGGTAAACCTGTGTTGTAATGTTTTTCATACAAATATGTGAATATTACGATACTTTTTATCATGCATTCCTGTCTGGGTAATATTGGAAGACTCAATTTACGGTGAAAATCTATCATCGATGTTCGAATGTGTTCTTGCAATTCTGACAATTCTTTCATTATACAATTTGATTACAATATTTTTATAAAATAAAGTAACGGAGTCCACGACCTAGTGGACATTATTGTCAGGTAATTGTATCCTAATATATTCGACAAAATACTTCATTGTCCAATCAGATGGATGATTGTTGAAGTAGCAATAATAGTTTTCAAATGACACATCAAAGAAGAATTCCAATTGATCAAATGATGATGACACCAAATCGGATTTGGAATGATGATATCTGTCATTTCTCCTGATATATGTGTTTGTCACAATGATTTCTTGCAATGTATTGATTCCTTTAATGTCATCTTTACTCAATAATTTTATCCATTTGTAATTTGTTTTTGGTATTGTACCACTTTTTCTTCCTATTCTCATTGCAACTTGATTGTTGAGAAACGTTACAGCTTCCTGAGCTTGTTGAGCTTTAAACTGAGCCAGAGCTTGTTGTATTTGTGTTTCAATATATGGTTTGATGATGTCCTCATTGTTGTTAATTAATTGTTGGAGTGAAATTGCATGATTTGAATTAACTCCATCTTTTATCACCAAATGTCTGTTTTCTGTATCCAAATGACCATCATCATTCAGATGTATTGGTTCTCTGTGTTTGTATCCATCTGGGAAATTTTCATGTTCAACTGTGAACTCAATTTTGTTTCCATCATCATCAAGAATATGGTTTCCATTTTCATCTTCAATGTATGGCATTATATTAATAGTGTTGATAAATAAATTTCAAAAGTTCCTGTGACTTCTTGGTTTATAATTGGAGAAGTAAACCCTGGACGTCTTTTAAAAATCCCCATTTGAATTATCATGGGTTTGATTGTTGTATTTGTAGTTACAAAATTTCTCCCAATCTTCATATTAAATTGTATTAAATGGGAAAATAAAGTTTTACTGTTAGCAATGGCGACAAAAGAAACTTGGTATTGATTTTTTGTATTAATTACAACATTTTTTATTTTAACCGGGCCTAATGTTCCAAAATTGAAACCATGTACATTTTCAAAAACTCCATTTTTTATGTTGCCGTTAACAACACTTGAAGTTTCAATATTTGACAACCAACTTTTATTGACAGCATGATATCTTTCAAAATAATCAGAGTATAATACTTTCAATTCAAAAGTTCCATTAACAGCAGTTCCTGCTCCAATATTATCCAATATTGACATAGAATCAATACTGACAAATTTTCTTGATTTGGGCAAATCAAATGTATTGCTTCCACTTATTATGTTCCCGATTCTGTGGTATGTGTCAGTGTTGGTTGTTTCACCTTGTTTTTTCCCATTTATTAAAATTTGTGCATTTGCAACTTGTTGATTGCTTTGGAAAACAATGGAGTATAGATTGAAAAAGTTATTTCCATCAGCAGCGATTTGAAAATTATTTGTTGGATTTGTTCTTTGGAAAACACCACTGGCAATAGTTCCAGTGTATTTCGTTTTGAATAAGTTGGTAAAATAACCCAAATTCATTGCTTCAGAATCAAATATCGGATTTAATAAACCAGAAATAATCTTATTATTCATATCCATATTGACTTTCATCTCCATATCTCCATTTTTATATTCAAACATGACATTGTCCAAGCCATCATACACTCCTGGATAAACGCTATCTGACCAATCTTTGACACCGTAAACAACCAGATGACATTGTACTGGAGTCGCTGTAGCTGTTCCATGCATCGTCAAATAGATGTAATTTGGAGTTTGTTTGCTGTTGTTATTGAATTGAACCAATAGCTTGCTATAAGCAGTGAAATCACGCTGTACAGCTTTGTGGATGTATGCTTCAGAAGCAGTACATGATAATTGAATATTAGTCATTTCTGGTGGGTAGAATTCAAACACAATTGTGTATGTTCCAATAGCAAGAGTATAAATATTGAAACCTATCCTTGATCTGTAATCATTACTTCCACTGTCTTTAATCAATGTGATATCATAAGCTTTTTTATTCTGATGCGGGGATTGATTGAAAGCAGCTATTCCATACACTGTGATATTATATTCTGAACTGCTTTCATCGGTATCTGTAAGATATTTGAATTCATTTGTTTTATGGCTGCTGACAAGATGACTTTGCTCCAATTTGTCATCAAAATATTTTTTGGTAGTAGCATCATTATCATCAGTTGGTTGAGCCATATCTTTGATTTGTTTATTATTCATATCAAGGTTTCCAGTCATTGCAACACTTCCATCTTTTTTCAAATATACACTCAAATCACTTCCAACAGATGGTATTTTAGCTATTTCTGTATCAACATATGCTTTAGTGGAAGCATCATTGGGATTGGAAGGATTTCCAAGAACGATTATTTTATGACCTCTCATATCTAATTCACCACCAAGAGCATTGGGTGTTAACCTGTTGAGAAAGTTATGATCAACGTAGTGTTTATTAACAGCATCGTTATCATCAGTTGGTTGAGCCATATCTTTGATTTTATGATTGTCCATATCGAGGTCACTATTGGAGACTTTTTGTAAATATTTAGTATCACAGAAACCTAAATTAACAACATCATATGTATTTTGTATATTGGCTCCAAGATTAGTAATTTGTTGATTACCCATATCCAGATTTCCAGTCATTTCAACAGTGCCATCTTTTTTCAAATATGTAGACAAATCAGGTGATGGTATTTTTTTAATCTCATCATCGACATATTTTTTATTCGCCGCCTGATCGTTATTATCAGGTTTTAAAACACTAATATCAAAAAATGTTTTCCGTCCAGTAATATGTTGTTCTGTTGATGTAACCATTATTTCACTTTTAGCTCGTCCACCATGGCCATCAAAGTTTTTCAAATCTGGTATATTAAGATGAATGTTTTCATAAGACTGATGCTCAGTCAATAATCGAACATCATTGGAGCTGCCAGCACCGTCTGGCGTGTCTTGTAGATAAATACTATTGGTATGAACACTTCCACTGTTGCTGTAAATTACTGCTTTATTAGCTCGCACATCACCAGGAGCATTATCCAACAATTGTATTTGGCTCTTTGTGACAACATCATTGGGATCAGCTCCTTGTTTAACATTAACAAGTTTTTTGTTTTGTATATCATAATTTCCATTTGGGGTTAATTTAAACCCTATTCCTTGAGGCCCAGCAGCTCCTTGAAGAGGAACCGTTGTGAAAGAAGACGATGAACTATGTTCGTTGAATATTCCCATTTATATCATTTGGTTATATTGTTCCATAAAAATTCCTGTTAATTCTCTTCATGGGCTTATCAACATATAGAAATGAAAATGGCTCTTTGGTTGCTTTAATGTATTTATCCTTTTCGACACCCAACTCACGGGATATCAGACCTCTTTCATTGCTGCTAGGAAAGTCATAGACACAGAAATGAGAGCAATTGAGTCGAATATCTTTTGGTGTTTTGTAGAACGATTGGCTCAGATAAATAACAGAGCAGTTCTTGTGTCTGCCACGAATAAAATAATCAATCAATGGTTTCTGGTTTTTTTCACAAATAAAGTCATCAAATATTACTATCTTCTGGGCATCTTCATCCTTCAATTCCTCCACTGGAATTATATCATCATTGCTACAAACAAGGACATTATACCCGACACTATTTGATATATCAGTCAATGTTTGTAGCATATCCTTGTATTTTTGTTGCTCCAAATTTTTGGCATATAAATGTATTCTATCATAATACAAAAGTGGTTTCATCAGCATATGGTACAATAAATTTGTCTTTCCAGATCCTGAATTACCACATATTAACATCCGAAACGTGTCACTTGGCATGTAACCATACAATCTTTTGAAATTAGTGTTTTTATCATGTCTGTCATAGTTTGGGATTTCCATGTATATCAATACATTATATAAGTTAAAAAAAGTTAATATAAGTTAATAATATAATGGATCTACAAAGATTAAAACAATTATCTGAAGCCAAGATTAAGGCTGGAACAATAACCAAACAAGTTAGAGATACATTGAAGGAGTACAAGCATGATAAACAAGATTTACAACAAGGTTTATCAGAAACTTTCAAACCAATTATTAAAGCTCAAGAGGAAACAAAACAAACAATTGATGAAAAACAAGACAAACTGATTGAACAATTGGAGAAAAACCAAAAAGCGTTAACTTCAGGTTTGGAAGACATTGCTATGTTAACTTATCAGCCTGAAACACAATCACCAGAAGCAAAGCTACCAATTGGCTATAAACCATTAATGATGTCACCTGATGTTGAATCAAATTTGGATGCTGGTTTTGATATTGATGAAATCCAAAAATTGATGCAATACGATCTTGCACCTCCGAGTTCTGTTCTCCAAGCTTCTATGCAAGGAGATATTGACATCAAGGATTACGATGCTAATATTGGCAAAATGTTGAAAAAACTTGGAACAAAGAAGGGTCCTTTATCCAAGGGCCAAGGAAAGACCAAGAATAAAGACAAAATTGATAAAATAGATGAAGATATAAAATTATTGCAAAAATACAAAGGGCGCATTAAAATAATCCCAGAAGGAATGAAAACCATCAAAAAAGGTTCTGGTTATACGCAACCAAAGAAGAAATACAGCAAAAAATTCAAGAAATTGGGCTCTGGTGTTGTTTATTTCAATGATGCTAATGATTTGATTGACAGAATGGAATTGCTTGGTGGATCCATTTTGGCTGGCAATAATGGAGTCAAAGAGGAATTTTCACAAATAGCCCATAAATTGAATCAACTTGGCTTGATAAACAACAAACAACTCATTGATTTATTGCAACAATATATAATTCGCTAGGTCGCGTAATCAGTTACATAATTAATTATATAACTGAAGTATATATGCAAGAAAGAGCGATACATATTTCATCTGTTAACCGTCAGAAAATAGGTCGAAGTCGGCCTGAAGACTTTATTATCAAATTTGATCCCCCATTGAAGCTTGACACAACAATGAGACATGAGCTAGCGGTTGATCGAGTTTCAATGACATACTCGTGGCATAATGTCAATGCAGGATACAACAATAATACAATAAAATACAGCCCAGATAATGGTACAAATTGGAAGACAATCACATTTGTTGATGGAATGTATTCATATGATGATCTTGATGATTATATCACTCAATCAATAATTCAAAATGGAGATAAACCATCTTCCAGCAAGGGCATCAATCTGTATTTTGTGCTTTCATCATATAGAGTTGTCATTGAGCTGGACAACCAATGGCAGCTTGATATTAGAAACTCTAATTTTGGAGCACTTATTGGATTTGAACCAAAGTTAATTAACCAAACTGAACATGGGACAAAATTGCCAAATATTACCAATGATATTGACGTTTTGGACATTAATTGTGATATAATAACTGATAGCCTCAGTGATGGACGATTCACAAATACACTGATAATGATACCCACTGACAATTTAACAAGGAGTTATCCCTTTACTTTTGAGCCAAAAAGAGCATTATACAGCCCAGTTTCCAAATCAATTATTTCAGAAATGGGGATAACAGTGACTGACGCTTTGGGTCGGCCAATTGACTTGAATGGCATTGACTGGTTCATGAGCTTGATTCTCAGGTCTAGTTTAATATAATATATCAATATATGGTACGACAAAGTGAATTTAAGCCACGTTTTGACCCAGAATTGGGTCGTTATGCGATGAAACATATCCATGGTGAAGGAATTATGGATGTTTTCAGATCAGTTGGATCAAAACTTTTCGGAAAAACAGCAAAAGAATTAGCTAAGAAAGGAGCCAAAACTGCAGCTGAAAAAGCAGTCACCAAAACTGGTGAGTTTGCTGGTAATAAAGCAGGTGATAAAATAATTCAATTATTGAGCAAAAAACAACCTTCCAAAACAAAATCAGTGACAATGAGCCAACCAAAAATGGAGCAGCCACTGACTGATTTTCAAATAGCTGAGAGAGTTAATAGGATGATATCTGGTGGAAAACTCAAAAGAAGGAGGAAATGAAAATAATGTAACATATCTGTATAAATGAAATCATTCAGAAATCCAAAATACATTGAGAGATACGAAGATGTCTTCTTCCAATTGGAGACACCATTGAATACTGGTAATCCAGGAAATAATAGGTCACAAAAGAAAGATGGTTATCGTTTTGTTGTTGACAACACAGGAGAAGTGACCCCATTTGATTGGTATAATGCAAGAATATCAGTTGGTTTTAAAGTCCAAACAATGCAGAATGCAAATATAGCAGCTGAAGACCATAATGGTATTGTTAATGGTTCACACAGTCTTATACATGATTTCGATGTAAGATTGAATGGTAAAATGGTATATGATTGTAATGATGCCAATCATTGTGTAAATATTAAAAATCTATTGGAATATAGTCCAGGATATGCTCAATCGACAGCAACAAATGAGTTTTTCTATCTGGATACAAACCGACACGCTGAAGAACGATCGGCTGAAGATAACTACAATAAAGGATTTGCTGTAAGAAAAGCACTTTTGGGTCTATCAGTGGTTGTCAATACAGAAATACCATTGAATCGATACTCATTCTTTGAAGCATTGATGGATGAGTTATTACCATCAACAAGATTGGAATTAAATTTGCAGATTGAATCTGATACTATTCTAATATGGCAAGCTGGGGCTGATTGTCGTGTAATTATTACCAGAATGGAGTTGATTGTACCAAGAATCACTTTCAATTCAGAGGGGCAATCACTGTATATGAGTCAGTTTTTGAAGCCACATAAATGGGTTTATTTGCGAGAAAATATTGAGAGAAGTAATTCTTCAACACAAAGAAGTGGTCATTTTCAGATAACAAGTGGGATTTCAAAACCAAGGCATGTATTTGTTTTCATTATCAATGATGCAAATCTTGCTGCACAAACAGTAAATCCATTTTTGTACAATACATTTAGTGTATCAACAGATCCCAGAACATTGCTAAATTGTCATTTATCTGTGGCTAATGGCAATGAATATCCTGATGTACATTACACTCCAGAGGCTGATTTGACTCGAGTTTACAGAGATGTCCTCAAATATGTGCATGCAAATAATGAATACAGTCAGGGGACTTTATTGAATGTCAACAATTTCAAAACACTATTTCCATTCTTGTATTTCGATTTAACAAAACAAAAAATGGATATCAAAGATGGTACCACAAAGCTGACATTCCACTATGAATTATCTGGTACAACTGCAACTGCATATTCAGTTTATGCATTGACATTATACGAGCAAGACGCGGAGCTCATTCAAAAAGATGGCAAACTATTGTTTCGATAATTAATGTAACGTTAGTTATATAAAAGATATGACAACTTATCATTCACATGGAGTAACACTATCAATTGGGCAAAAAGATAGACTAGCAAAAGCATTAAAAAACAATTCAGCAATAACAATAAGATTATCAAATTCTGAATTAACTGGACCGGATCAGCTGATGTTAACCAAAACACAAATAAATAGGCTGAAAAAGGCAATGCAAAACAAAACTGGAGCAGATATTAAAATAAGCAAAACACAGATACGAAAAGCTGTACAACAAGGAGGCAGTCTTTGGTCATCATTATTCAAAATTGGCACAAAATTACTACCAATGGCAGCAAAAGCAGTTGGACCATTAGCTACTGGAGCACTTTCTGGGCTTGCAAATGTTGGAGTCAATAAAATATTTGGTGGTTTCCTCATTCCTCAAAATAAAATTGATCAATTAATAAAATACAAAGATTGGCTCACTGAAGCACAAAAGAAGCAAATTGTCAATGCAATACATACTGGTGGACAGATTGTAATTAAACCAACTAAGACACAATCAGGAGGTTTTTTGGGGACATTATTGGCTTCAATTGGCATTCCAATGGTTTTGAATGCATTAATGGGTAAAGGCTTGCAGGTGGATAGAAGTAGATCCAGAAGATCGGTCCCAGTTTTTGTTCCAAACACAACCAAAAAAGATGGTGGTTTGGTCCTACCACTTAATTATAGACCGCCTCCATTTTTCGGTACATGGGATCAGTATGGTAAAGGGAAAAAAAAAACCAAAAAAGGAAAAGGTCTGTTGTTAGGCAAAAACAGTCCATTCAAGGGGATTCCATTAATCGGAGACATTCTGTGAAATTCATAAATAAACCACTCAGTAACTTTGAACTCATTGACTGGGTCAAAAAACTCAAAATAAAACACTTCAGAGGCATTTACAGCAGAGATAATCTACCACAAAAGATGAAAAAAGATGAAGTTGGTATCATTAACCTGGATTCACAGATTGGACCAGGTACACATTGGGTTGCGTATCGAAACGGAGACAAATATGTAGAATATTTTGATAGTTTTGGGTTAATTATGCCAAAAGAAATTATGCAATTCATGTCAACAAGTGGCAAACGATTAATGTATTCAGGTGATGAAATCCAGGAAAGAGATTCAGTATTGTGTGGCTATTGGTGTTTGTATTATTTATTTGAGAGACAAAAGGGTACAAGTATATTGAAAACAATCCACAATGCACATTTTGACATGAACAATCAAAGTGTCAATCATAATTTTATAATCCAATATTTTAAAAAATTATCTAATTAGTTTGTATAATGGTTGATATAAGATATTGTGAAGAGTGTGATGAGTACACAGAATTTTCAGGAAAATTATGTTTATGGTGTACATTGGTAACAGATTCTGAGTCAGACTCTGATGATAATTAATCTAATATAGTGATATAAAATGGTCAAATCATATTGTGTTAAACAAAAGAAAGAAACTGAATGTATTGAGCCTGCAGGTTACAAGGAAGCCAAAAATGGTCGGCTCATGTTCTTCTGTACATGTGCTGAATGTGGGATAACTAAAACCAAATTTGTTAAAAAACAGGGAAACTAAATAGCCCCTCTGAAGGGGGGGGCATAATGGATACTTTAGCATCAACTGGTGCTGATATGTTAATTCAACATGCATTACCATGGATGGGAAAGAAAGCAGTTGAAATGGGTCGATATTATGGGTCTGAAGCACTTAGAAACCCTAAATTGCAAAAAAAAGCTATTGATTATGCTATCTCTAAAGCAACTCCTTTTGTTCAAAAGACTGGATCAGAGATGTTTGATAAATTATCAACCAAAGTAAGGCCAAAAAAAAGGTACAAAACTGACCGAAAAGAACTTGATGGTGGTAATTTAGATACAATTTTAGAACAATTTGGCACACCAGGTAAGGTTGCATCGAAGTCGATGGATGTTGTTGGAACATTAATTCCATCAACAAAGGAAGTCTTTGATAGATACAAATCCGGTGACATTGCCAAAAGTGCATTTAGCACAGATACTGGTATATTGTCGAGTCAATTTTGGTCTGGCAAGGCTGGAAAAAATACATTAGAAAAATACAAAAATTATCCATGTGAAAGCATGGTAAAAATTGGGAGCAAATTTCACAACACACCGAAATGCTCAAGTTATGATGCAATTGGTTGGCACCCACCAAATTGGGATGAATATGAAAGAGGCATGAAGGGTCGTCCCAAAAGTGGTGGATCAATTGATATACACAAAATGATAGGTAAATTACCGCGTCCAAAATCTGGATGGGTATTACCTGGTCATAAATACACTGGCCCATACAATGATTTGGAAAATCAAGTCAAATATAACCCCAAAACAGGGCAAATATTGGAAATATACGATAAACCAACAGGCAAAACAGATGCAATAGCCATGCAACATGATGTTGATTATTCAGTCTGCAAAGATGACAAAAAATGTAAATTGAAAGCTGACAAAAAGATGGTAAAGTCATTGGATGCTGTTCCATATTCCGAACGACAATGGGGACATTGGTTGGCAAGAAATGCAATAAATACAAAATCAAAATTGGGACTTGGGGTTCCAAAAAACGTCAAAAGCCGTCGGGTAAAGAGGAAAACTGGCAAGAAGAATTAGCTAATGAGCTGCATAAACCCATACGGCGTAACTTTACTCGGCGGCGTGTTATTGTAAATAATATTGATGAAATATGGGCTGCTGATCTTGTTGAAATGCAACAATTCAGTAAATGGAATAAAGGTAATAGGTATCTTCTCATGACTATAGATGTTTTCAGTAAATACGGATGGATTGTTCCATTAAAAGATAAAAAAGGTGAGACCATAACGAAAGCATTTCAAAGCATATTCAAAGAGGGTCGAAAACCAAAGTATCTGTGGACTGATAAAGGCTCAGAGTTCTACAACAAACATTTCAAAGACTTGCTCAATAAACATAACATTACACTATATTCGACTGAAAATGAAGAGAAGTCATCAGTTGTTGAGCGATGGAACCGAACGATTAAAAATAAAATGTGGAAGCGATTCACTGCTCAAGGCAATACAATGTATCTGGATATTTTGCCTAAAATATTGAAGCAGTATAATAACACTAAACACAGTTCAATAAAAATGACACCGACAGAAGCATCTAAGAAAAAGAATGTAGGAACTGTTTACTTCAATCTATTTGGCAATTTGAAACCAGTATCAAACAAGCCAAAATTCCGAATTGGTGACAAGGTTCGAATATCAAAGTACAAAAGAAAAGTGTTCGATCGGGGTTATACACCCAATTTCACAGAAGAGGTTTTCTTTATCGATAAAATACAATACACTAATCCAATCACATACAAACTGAAAGATCTTAACAACGAACAGATAAAAGGTAGCTTTTATGAACCGGAATTATTGAAAGCTGAACAGGAGTTATTCAGAATCGATAAAGTTATTAGGAGAGATTACAAGAAGAAACAAGCTTTGGTAAAGTGGAAAGGATACAGTGATGAATTCAATTCTTGGATTCCAATCAAGGATTTAGTTGATGTGCAAAAATAAATACGGTGTAAGGTCATTTTATCATTACAGCAGTCACGGCCTCACGAATATTCGATAGCGATAAATCTATTGTTGGATGCAAAATAAATGATATTCCTTACCTCAAAAAGCGTCTACAAACATCAGAACAATGAAAGTGGAGAAATAAATGTTCAAAAATCCCAAAACAGGAGCCATAAACATTAAAATACAACCTCTTCGCAAAATGGCAACAAAATGGCCGACACGTGTGTTAAACAAACTAGTGTCCAGTCCGCTTTGGGTTGTGTGCATGAAAGCGCATGCGTGTTAATCCAAATCAAGCAATATTACGCAATATACAGAAAAATAGCACCACAAGTGTAAAAATTTCAGAACTGAGTGTAATATATAGGTAATCGGGTCATTATTATATTAGTTCACAAACTCTGGTGAAGCTTTAGGGTGGTGTCAGCTGGCCCCTGACTGAAACCTGTTTAACGGCTTGTGCAGATGGTGAATTACTGAGTAGTGTGGGATGTCTTCCAGTAGACGGTACCTCCAGGGTGAGCCCGCTCAGGCCCTACTAGTTTACAGCGGGGTGCTCAGAGTTCTTTCCCGAACTCAACCTCTGTCCCAGAGGTAAACTGGGAAAGGGACAGCCGCCTTGTCAGCGGCGGGAAAAAGACCTGGCTGGGGCCAGGCAAGTAAACAGCCAACCGAGCACCCCACGTTCAGGGTTTTGTCCATTTTCGTGACAAGTCACACAACGTCACGCGTGACAGTAACGGCATCCAGTCACACAACAACCATAATGATTATTTTTTTATCCAAATTGGTGTTCAAAAATATTGTATTCATCATTCAAATCAGCGATTGATGAGTTGGTTGGATTTAATCGATTATTGTTTGTGAATTTGGTGTCATTTATGAAAGTGAAAATTTAGGTTTTTAGGTTTTAGGTCAAAAGCTAAATTTAGGTTTTTACGTTTTTAGGTTTTTGAGAAACCGAGGATAAAAATTTAGTTTTTTGAAAAACCGAGGATTTAGGTTTTTAGGTTTTTGAGTTTAGGTTTTTGAGAAACCGAGGATAAAAATTTAGCGTCTCCGTTGCAGGAGTTTTGAAAAACCGAGGATTTACGTTTTTAGGTTTTTAGGTTTTTGAGTTTAGGTTTTTGAAAACCGAGGATTTAGGTTTTTAGGTTTTTGAGTTTAGGGTTAAATTCAAAGGCTGTGTTAGTTAATTTATGCAAGAATTGGATTTATAAGGATTTGTATGGGGTTGGGTAAAATATTGGATTTATAAGGATTTGTATGGGATTTTTTATCATTTTTTGAAACGTGGGTTGATACCCTCATATATCTAACTACTTTCATCATAACTCAACTCTAAAGTGGGACCAGGGGACCCACTAGGTACCCTCTACTGACCCACTAGTTAAGAGTGAGTAACTAGTAGGGAGCTGCATTTTCTATTGTATACTCACCTTCCTCAGGACAAATTTGTAAATACAAATAAATAAATAAATAAATAAATAAATACATAAATTAGTAAATAAGTACAGTAAATACGAAATAATTAATTAAATAATAAAAAACATGTGCCCAATTATTGGTGTTAATTTCAGTTTCATTTTCACTAAAAGTTCTTTCAAATTTTTTTCCTGCAAATTTGAAATTACCTAGTACACCTTTTGTAATAATTAAGGTCAAAAAGAGATGGGAGGACATGGCTGGGATTGTAAAGAAGAAAGAACGAAAAACCAGAAACAAAGAGTTAAAGAGATTAAAAGTTACTGGAACTGGCCATTTAGAAGACCAGGTACTGTAAGTTCTTAAGCAAATGGATGATCATCGCAGTAATGTACTCAACTTAAGCAGTTGAGAAAATAAGGCCAGAAAAAAATTCAGGCCTGAACGGGAGTGGAACCCATGACCTCTGCGATGCCGGTGCAGCGCTCTAACCAACTGAGCTATCAAGCCAACTGGGAGCTGGTCACTTGTGAATTCGTACTATACCCGTGGATGGAGAACATATGAAATGAATATAAGAAATTCATATATCTTGTTAAGTATGCTCCGCTACCACGAATTAATAATTGCTTATAAAAAAGAGATAAAGCTTTTTAATTTAAATATTTAAAATAGATTGAAATTTCTTCTAAAGGGTGATGCAGCTGATCTTTCTCAGCCATGCACCAGTGGCTTAAATAGTCTCGAGAAGGAAATTGCAGTGCTACTTGGGCCCCAGTCATTCACTGGAATACTTGGGGGGCAAGATTCAATGGACTCTTTACGTGAGGAATATTGGTGTGTTAATCTACTTTAATAAAATTTGTTGTAAGACCAGGAAATATGCATTTTCTTTGAGAAAGGGCACTGTGTTGCAAGGGTGTGGACATCGAAGTTTAAAGGAGAATGGAAGCTTCTATTTAAACTTGTATTTAAGGGAGTATATGATGCGTCTTTTAAGCAAATATTAATTGTATTTGGAGAAGTGGTGAACAGCATTGTTGACGAGATCGGCCTTCTACATCCCATTTACTACGACGTCTATGACCTTTGCCAGTACCAGAAAACCAACAAACTTTCACAGTTTAATGTTTCAATGCTTAAGAACATTCCAAAGAACTATGAAGTCCCATTTACAGCAAAAGACAGAAAGAAGGATTTGGTTCAGCACTTGGCTATCTTTGTTGAAAAATGTTCGTGTTTTCTGTAAAATTATTTAGCTAAGAGACAGAATAATATTTAGGTACACTCAGTTTTTAATGATTGCCTTCCATGCAGCTACCTGTCGCTCTCGGAGATAGCAAACAGGAGAGCCGCTGAAAAGTCTAGCCTAAATAAAACCCCCGGAAAACAAACAAGATAAAGAAAAACTCTGCTAGCCTTAGCCTCTTTTATTGTAGCGGTATGCCGGTCAAGGACGAAATTGTCGCTACAAAGTTTACGATTTTCAACTGAAAATTGCAAATTTTCGCAGTTTCCTGCATTTTCTTCTTTTTACATTAGAATTCGCAGTTCTTAATGAGACCATTCTGACGTCTCATTTATTGCAAGTTTCGTAAATTTGCAGTTGCTGTTGAGACCTTTCTGAAGTCTCATTTCTATATATTTCGCAGTTTTTCGGTATTTTTTTTACAGTTTTTGTTATTATTTTAGTAAAATACATCATAGATAACGTAACAGGGTTAAATAATGAGTTGCCCTGCATAAACATGTATGCATTTGAAGTAGGAAATAAGCTAGAAATAATCAAGTAATTAACAGTAGAAATTGAACTTAGTGAACGACTTCTTACTGTAGACGATGTTCTGTTTCCGGCTCGATCAGACCGGAAGTGTTGTTACTGTCAGCGGTTGTTATTTCAAAACAAAGATGGACGACAACTTTCAAAGAGGGTCGTACAGGGGTATTTTCGTGATGCGTGATTAGCTGATTTTATTTCCCGTGAAACGTGAATGTAATAAATTATTCTTCGTAATCCGTGACCTGAAGGTTTTGCGTGACCCGTGAAGAGCTTGAATTATTCACCGATATTCGTGATTGTACCACTCTATTCTGCGCGA
This sequence comes from Pavona decussata, assembly GCF_977016875.1. Classification (NCBI taxonomy): domain Eukaryota; kingdom Metazoa; phylum Cnidaria; class Anthozoa; order Scleractinia; family Agariciidae; genus Pavona; species Pavona decussata. The sequence continues at coordinate 1,313,040 of NW_028145437.1, read as the reverse complement.
TTTTGAGATGCGAGTGCTCCGGAAGATTTATTAAGACTGAAAACATCAAATGTGACAAGTAACAGATTTCGCTTAATCTTCGTTAATGTCGTAAAGTAATTCATTGTGCAAATTCACGTGCTTTGCATACCTGTCATGGATCAGATGTCTACACCTATAGTCTCCTATGTCACGGGAGGTCAAAGGACAGTTATTCGACACATTCTAGACATGGCTTCGACGAGTACAGCTAGTACGATGAGGATCGAGTGTATCATATTTTACGTGGACCCAAAGTCTGTGGGCTCGTTTAATTTTCTTGGAAAGGAACGAGTTCGCTTTCCGATTACAGATGGACATTTATCTTTGGCAGTGTTTACTAAGAAGTTCGCGGAATTTGCCGGAATAAAGGCAAAGGCCGAGAAACGTGGCCTCGGCTCCTGTGTTGAACTTAAATTTTGTCGCCTTGAAAAGGGAAAAGATGGCAGTAAAGCCTTTGCGATAAATACACAAGAGCAATGGGACGAGGAGAGGCCACTACTATCGGGAAATACATCTTCATTACAAGGTAGGAATTTATTTACTTCTTATTCAACGACTACAAGAACCGTTCTGAAAGATACGGGCCGACTTTTCTCTAAGTTAATAAGTGATCAAGGTTAATAAGAAGAACAAAAGAAAAAGGGACTATTTATCACTTAAAGACCTTAAAGACCTTAAAGCACGCGAGAAGGATTGAAAGTGAAACAGACATTTTTATGACCTCTTAATGTGTGGCATATAACCTTAGAAAATATTTTTTTCTTAACACTTTCTAGTAAACGTTTTAAGAAAAGAAATCACCTTTGAAAAAGCATCCCCTGTTATCAAGGTCTGCCTCGCCACCAACAAAACAGATACTAGCACACCCATAAGCAAACCCAACAGAACTGGAAGGAAGAGATCAGCAGCAAAACTGGAGGACGAAGAACTTGTTAAAAAAATCAAGAGAGGACAAGATTTTGAGCGAAATGAAAGACAAAGAAAAGAACTCGAGGAGATGAACAAAGGTGCGGGTAAATGTTTCCGTCGCTTGGAGGGGAAGGGGCGATAAATACGTTTGAAGTTAGTTTTTCTATTGTTGATCATTTTAATCGCGTGGGTTGTGAGGGGGAGGGGGGGGGGGGTGGGAATGGGGAAAATCTGGCCGGTCCGTATTAGCACGTTAACGCTTACAAATGTAATCTATAGCCATTACAGTCATTACAGACACAAATAAATAATTTTCTAGCAAAAGGAATTATATTCTACACAGCGATATCTCATGTTAATGTCTGGAAGCTGAATACCAAATATTTTTTTGACTCTTCTATTTCAGCACTAGAGGAACTTAATGGCAGCAAGGCGGTGAATGAGTATACTATTCTGTGTGGGCGTTGTAAGAAGCAAAAGCTGGTGCCACTAGATCGAACCCTCAAAGCAAGGAGGGAATACTTCAAGAAAAGTATGTGGCTCCTTGGCAATACTTGCGATAAACTTCTAGACTTCCCTGGACCGCTTTGCAGTAGTTTAATTCAGTGGAATGACATTAATGTGCATTTTTCTTGTCTTTTATTTTATATTTTAGAGCACTTTGATACAGCTTGTGTAAAGCAAACATTCTCAGAACAGAAGTCCACTGTTGAGGTCACAAAGATGAGAAGTACAATGGAACAACTTCTTTCTCAAGCCGATCCAGCCACTAACGCCTCTCAGTCCGGCCCTAACAATGTTGATTACGACTGCGACCGTGATGAAGAAATAGACTGTTGTCACAATACCGCTATGTAAGAAATGAAATTGTCTTAATTGTTAATGTTAATCTATATTTTAAAAAATATCACTTTAAAGCGAATCAGATTTCTGTAATGTACTGAAAGCTGTTGTCTTTATCGAAAACCACATGAAGAAATGGTTTAATTGAATCCGGCTTGTGTCTAACCCTGTCGTAATATTAGCTTTCTTCAAATGTCATTGTTGTAATATCTTTTTTGTCCTTAAATATGGCGCATATGACGAAGTAAAAGATAATAAAGAAGAAAGAACATCTTGGCAGAGCTGGTTAAGGGAGGACTTAACCTAATTGCCATTTTTTCCGCCACTTGACATGGCTTAAACGGAAATATCTCGTTCAAGTTTCAAGCAATCCCAAATCTCTACGCTCATAACGTTGATCTTTGTTCTGGGGTGTTTTGTGAATTTTTGAGTGATTTTTGGGTTTATTTGGGAGGAGATAGTTTTTCTAGAAGGATTGGTAAAATTAAGAGAAATAAGAAATATTGAAGATTAAGTGAAGTTTTAAAATTAGAATTTGTAGTTAATGAATAATAGACGGACACCAAATTAGTCCATTAGCAACCTGGGGTGCTCTTGCGTGGGTATCAACTGTCTCTTAGTGTTCCAAGAATCATTTTCTTTCTTCTATCTCTTCTTAGAACCTCTTCAAATTTCATTCAAATATAGGTTAAGTCCCGCCTTAAAGGGGGACAAGAACATAGCTTTCTTAACATTTACATCGAATTTATAATGCCAGATACTTCCATTTGAAGTAGATACAAGTTAAAACGCGCCTTTTAACATGTTAATATAACAACAACAACAAAATGAAAAATAATTTTAGAAAAATGCTCCCCCGTCTCTGCTCCCTCCACCCCTCCTCACTGGGGTAGAGTTACTGGGCGCAGAGTCTCTGCAGAGTGCCAGAGTCCCACCCTCACCGGCCCACCCGCACGAGGGGGCTCTTAAAAACTTGATGATACTGAAAACATATATAAAAGAATTTGTAGTTAATAGACGGACACCAAGTTAGTCCACTAGCAACCTGGGTGCTCTTGCCTGGGTATCAACTGTCTGTTAGTGTTCCAAAAATCATTTCCTTTCTTCTATCCCTTCTTAAAACCTCTTCAAATTTCATTCGAATTTAGGTTAAGTCCCCCCTTAAGTGTCTTAAGTGACCTTACGTGTAATAGTGCGAATGTGCTTCCACTATACAGGTTTTCCGATCATGATATTGGTGAAAGTGACCAAGATAACGAGTTAAACAACGAGAGCTATGTTACTGACACAGAAACCGACCTCTTGACAGCTTCAGATTCCGAGGACTCCAAATTCAATTTGGACCTCGAGCCTGACAACTCAAATGGTGAAGAGACAGATAGTGACATAGACAAGGAATATTTCATATTTCCCTTATCGCTAGAGAAAGCAGACGATGTTTGCATCAGATTAAATAGCTTAATTAAAACTGGCCAAATTCCAAAGGACAAAATATGTTACAGGTATCTCGATTCTGTTTCGTGTGCTATGATTGACCCAAACCACAAATATGATAAACAAGTCGTCGAATTTTTCAACTCTGTTAAATTTCTTGGTGGTGAGAGGACTGTTAACTTTATTCGGGGTCCCATGTGGCATGGTTGTGGCAGTGGTGGAGTATTCAATCCAGAGAGCGCTAAACTAAACCTTGGAGGACCCGGACGAACGACAAGATTAAAGCATTCATCAGGATATACTACTTCAAGTGGGGTAATCAAGCCTTGGCTTGATTCGTTTTTAACACTTGCCTTGGATCCATCAGTTGACGTGAAACCACTTGTTGATTTACTAATTGTTAAAGTAATTGGTGCAGCAATGGAGAACGATGGGACAGCCTTAAAGCCTGCAATACAATACGACGAGAAACAGCAAATAAACGTTGGTTTGAGGATGACCGCCGATATAGAATTTGTTAAGGCTAATCCAGTACCAAAATCTGAATTTCTAAAAGAGAATGTGGTGACAGAGGCAAATGTAACTTATTTGTCAACGACGGACAACGGGGTTGCCATGCCAGTCAGTGTCACCTACAAACCCAAGGCAGGCAAAACAGGAGAAGAGATGAAAGAACAGTTTCTCAATGAGGTTGAGCTGTTGCAAACCTGTCATTGTTGTATAAAGGCAGTGGCTTCATCACGGCATATTCTTGATAAACCTGCTACAGCGATTTGCAAAAGTGCATGCCAGGCTTGCATAGAGTCTGCTTCTGTCTGTAATACCTGTCGTGCTCAAGGGCAGCTTAGCCACGTACCATCTCTTCGTGCTTGCCAACGGTGCCTTCAAGCCAATGTTCAGTGTTCTCGAGCGGTAGTTCTTGCTTTGGCATCGGACTGTGAATCTGGGAACAAAAGAGCATTTGAATTGATTTCTCAGAGCAAAGCTGATGAAACGTTGCCCCCTCACTTTATATTCGTTTGTCTTCCTGATGCCGTCCATGTAGGCAAAAGTTTAAAGTGTAGCTTCGCCAACTGGATGTTGCTGTTGGATGAGGAGAGAGCATGTTTGTCAATGTTGCACACAATCCGAGATTCTGACCCGGAATTGAAGAAGTTGCTGCCAAGAGACAGTGTCTTAAATAAAGATCGGATGGACATAAACTGCATATTACATTTGAGTAAAGAGTCTGTGTTAGCTCGTCTCCCCAACGTCGATCGTGTGGTGCATTCAGTTCTCCCGGACAGCTATAAAATCAGTGAGACCAACAAAGTTGGGCTCTATCCGCATCCCGTAGCAATTTGCCCCGGCGAGCATGGAAAACCTCTTGTTCTGGACTATGCTCCATTGAAGAACCTCACTAGGCTTCTAGAAGTTAGGCTTCATGTACCCGCAGATGTCAAGGTTGTTGGAGAATGCCATGGTGCAGCTAAATCGCTCGCTTACTGCGATGGAATAGCGTATGTAAGCTGTCCCACAGGAATACAACTCTTACCCATTACAAAGAAGCCAACGCTACAGTTGAAGAATCTCAAAAAAGTAGAGCTCACTTCTGAGTTGCAGAAGAGAGAACTTGACACGCTCGGAACAGTTCCGGTGCTTCGAGAACGACTTTCTATGCATCTAAAGAATGTAGAAAGAACAAACGCAGAAACCAAAAGTGACTTGACTAAAGTTCGACTTTCTCGAAAGATCGAATCATCCAGAATTGCTAAGGCAAGCGATAACATCATCCTTTGTGCCAGCGATGTGGACAAGGTTACTTATTCCATTGCATTAGAGATGGATGGAGTGGCGGTTAAAGGCAATGTTACAGTTTTGACAAAATACTCCGCCTCTTGCACAGAAGCAGTGTCTATGTGCCTTAACAATAACATCCTTTATCTGTCTCACGAGGGCAACCCAGGCGGAATCTTATCTATTGCAATGTCAACACTCGAGGAAACCGTGATCTTACAAAACGGAACTGTAGAATGCAGTGAAAGCGCACACGTGGCCTCGTATCTCGCTGGTATAGTTTATGTGGACATTGGAAGCTTGCAAATAAAAACGAAGATCCGTGGTGAGGAGGCCGTAGTCATTGCTGGCACAGGAAGAGAAGGTAATTCAAATGGAAAGGCAGACCAAGCAACATTTGCGCAGCCTATGGGCATATGTGTGGAGCACGATAAGAACATATTTATCACCGATGCTCAGACAGGCTCTGTGAAGCTAATTACTTCAATAAAAGGCATTGTAAAGTATCTAGGCCATCTTGGACTCCTGTTCAAAGCCTTTTCTGTTCATATGAAACATCAGACTACCAAAACGTTCCCTACCACAAGCAATTGAGCTTCTGGAAAAACTTGACAGTTACTTGGAAGCAACAACAGAAAAAGCGTTGTCACATAGCAACGATGTCAACGATGCCAGCACAGGTAAACCAAGCGGTTCTCAAGGAACCATTTCCAATCAGACAAAGCGTTCGGTCAACATGATCTTAAATGGACTGAAAGATCTGGAGGCGTTAGTTAAAGAACTTAATCCAAACTTCGCCATTGATCTGTACTCTTGTCTAACAGTTCAGGTTGAAAACCTACACGCAGTTGGTCATTTCAAGGACCAGTTTCCTACTCTTTTGCAGTACGCACGGAATCTGGCAAATACCGTATACGAAAGCATTAAACGTGTAGTACCCTGGAGAGCCTACTACTTCACGCACGATAAATCATATTATCCCGTGTTGCGCCAGAGCACTCCACTAAATGCCATTCCAAAGCTGGAGCATCTCAAGGCAAGAACGGAGTTAAATAGGCAGGAAAAAGACCTCATGATTGAGTGGGCGGCAAATAATGGGAAGGCTGCACGACAGAGAAGTGTGAGGCAAGAGACCACCATGTTCAAGGCCGGAACGTTGCCGTTAAACATGTATAGAACCTCAGACTATCCAAAAGACAAAGTCTCGTTCAGACCTAGCACTGTCGAGGAGGAGGCTGTTACTTCTGGTACGCCTTCTACATCGCACGAGGCCATTGAAGCTGGGCAAGTAGTAGAGGAAGACGAGGAAGAAGAGGAGAAGGAGGAGTATGACACTGACACAGACGGTGAATGTCCTATTGCGGACAACGACGAGGACGATTCTGTAGACGATTTGGTATTTCTTCGGGCAGTGACAACGCGAAGTGGACAAATGGTCAGAGTCGTCCATCGAGAGTGATTCAGGTATGGGATTTCAGATAGGCAACCTTTACCTAGCCTTTCACGATTTTTCTCCCTTCAAACGCTCTTTCTGACGTAAGAAAAGGTTGTTAAAAAAGCACCTGACTTGTTTATTTTCGTGATTCGGGAAAATGAAATTTTCATATCTGTGATCCGTGATTTGCTATTTTTTCTGTTCGTGAACCGTGCGAGAGACCCCCCTCCCCCCCCCTGTACGACCCTCCTCAAAAGTCTTTCCTCGATATAAATTCTGCAACTTATGACTGTTTGGTCGGCAGAGTGCCCGGTTGAATAACAGAACTAATTTCACGGAACTCTGTAGAGATGTTCAGGTTTTTAGCTAGCATGATCGTCGCCTGCAAGCCAACAAATAAAGAACACGGATTCCGTGTCACGGCCATCAAATTTGCTAACAGTTAATCGGTGAAACATGAAGTCTTGGAAGCAAAACAGTGGAACTTTTAAGGTACGTTTTTAATTGTTTACCCTTTTAAAACGCATTTGTCTACTTTAAGTAGCGGTCCAGACAGAAAAAGTCGAAATTTGTTGCCTTGGGATGCCATCGCTGTCACACAACACGTGTCGGAAAATGAGAGATTTGCCCAAAATTGTTGCGGCCGTATCTTTTCGCAGTATAGAGAGCCACTAAATATTATTCCGTAGTTTAAGGACACTATCCTAGTCAGGCCCGTAACCAGGGGGAGTGCACGGGGTGCGTTCGCACCCCCCCAGAGGCCCCAAAGGTCCGCACTTTGATACTCAATATCCAAGTTAAGGAGTGTAGTCCGTTAAAATGGAGTTTAAAACTTAACAGTGATATTTAAACACAGCCAAAGAGTGGAAAAAGCAGTAATGTATTCACTGGTAAACTAAAACCAGCTGCACTCTAGTAGCCCGAGCCATTCAGATCAGAGCATTTCAATAAGCGCACAGATGCCCGAGCTTATCTAAATGAATAATGAAGTTATGGGTAGGAGAGAACAGGAAAATAGAAAGAGGAAGGCTGCAGCTAAATCTTGCCAGTCTCTCGATACATGGGTCAGACGCTGACAATGACAGTGTAGTCTGCGACGACAGCCAGCTGAAACCACGACTTCACATCTATCTCAGATAACTACAGTTTTACAGAGAGATATAGAAGGTAACTCACACTTATTTTCTTGATCCCATTATTATGCTCTGAGATTTAGTCGCTATTCCTCAATATGAAACAAACTTACATCGCTTAATAAAAAGCCAGTGAGGGAACACAGAGTAACAATTCGGAGAAGGACTGGGGGAGGGTTAATCCAAAGCAGCACCCTCTGGAAATCCACAGGCATCACAAACCATCAAAATAGAAGTTTTCGAGACACAAAGAGGGAAAATAAATTTTATGTTTCTCTTGGTCTCTTATCGTCATTTCCTGATGCATGTCAATATTCTATGAAAAGCCGATGTGTACTTTCTTAACCATTCTGCAATTATGTATAAATTGTAGAGACATTGCAAGCTCCAGTACCTGAAAATGCTGATGACAATCTAACGCGGCATCAATTAGAACCAATAATGCAACAAGAAATAAATGACATCGGGAAGTTTTCGACGACCTCTGAGAAATTTGGTTCTTCCGCAAATAAGCTGGCAGTTGGTCAGAAGTATCACTTGATTAAAAGTCATTTTGTGCCACCGATTAACTCGACAAGTTTCCAAAGCGATTTCTTCATTAGTGCCGAAGAGGGTTTCAGTCACGATACCACAGTGAGTACTCGTGGATGGTCTACAGCCCTTCAGTAGATGGAGTATTCTGTAAACACTGTGCTTTGATGACACCTATGCATTGCAGGAAAGACAAGGGCGCTTTCATAAACTGGCATAAGATTCAAGAAAAGGCAAAAAGACATGAGAAAATGAAGTACCATCACGACGCAATGATCGCTACCGATCCTTCCTTAATTCGGTTGAAAACCCAGAGCAAAACGTGAACAACCGAATAGATGACGAAAATCAAGGCTTACAACAACAAATTACACAAATGGGTAAGTGAGAGATAACAGTACATATTGTTTCTTATTTCCTTCAGATACTCCTCAAAATCGAAGGAAGACAGGCCAAATACAGTAGCCAAAGCTCATTAGGAGATCATGTTTCCAAATATATATGCGCTCCTAAAGATATGCGCCTGCAACGAGCTGTGAATGCGAAAGAAGTGCGAGTTGTTTAAGGCGCCTGCATACATATAACAGTGCATGCATGGGCCAGGAAACGCTGTCGTCCCTCGCACTAATGCACATTCATTATCAAGTTAAAATTGTTTTTGATGAGGTCTAAATCTGTTTGCCACCAAACACCCACGGGAAGCTGGAGCTCGGGACAATTCTGAGGGATTAGTTCCAGAGTATTTTGTAAATGTAATATTCAGTTCCTACCGTGTACTTTACCGTTACAATTTCTCATGTATTGCTACTTTCCTAAAAAAAACGGATCAGACAATAAAAAATACATTTTGGTATTTTGGTCCACTTTGGCCTCGTTAGCACCTCCCCACATAAAATCCTGGTTACGGGCCTGCTAGTACTCTTTAAAAAAATACACGAGACTTCCAGAGTAAGTCAGAATTTTGAGAAATGTTGGTTTTTGTTGCAGCACTTGACACGCTCCGTGCACGAATCGTTAAAATTGGTATGTTTGAGATGCCCTCCTTTTAAAAGTTCTCAATAATATGAGTTCTATATACCATATTTGTAAAGAAGTATAGTGTATGTGTTCGTGGTATAAATGTAAAGTTTTTCGGATAAATATTATTTCGGCGGCAAACATCTGAAAACGGGTTAATTTCGACTCGGTGAAAGGTCGATTTTCGGGGATTCGGGAGGGTTGAACATTCGCCTCAAAATTTCGGGTCTTGTTAAGTTTAGAATCAAAAGAAATGTGTTTTCATTAATGTTATATCAACTTTGTCTGCTACTGAAAATTTGAAGGAAATCGAACGACTGGCCCAAATTGAGCGGTCGAATCTAACGCGGACTGTCTCTTAAGACAAAAATTAACACTTCAAGAATGTAACCTGTAGAATCCAAACAGTGCTGGAAGAAAAAGACCAGCAAAAACACTGGCACAACCACAGCTGGAAGTAAGATAATCTTTAACATTTACAAAATAATGTAATTGTCAGTGCATTTCATCTTCCTACTCAGTCTAAAAAGCATTCAATTGACAACTGAATATTTTGAAATCGGCAGTTCTCAAGTTGATAGAACCTCATACTATTTGATAACAGATCTGTATTACTACCTTAGTACTTGAAAGTAACCTTATTGAAAGCACTGAATCAACTTTATTTTTCAAGGGTGACACTTGGCAGTAGATTTTGATAAGCTCATGGCCTGCTAGCAGGTAAATTGCCACTATTAATTTGGTAGTGTTTGTCTTGTTTTTGACCACAACAATTTTTTTTTTGCTCTAGTACTTTGAAACTGTGACTGTCTATCACAAAATGAAAATGGAGAAGTTAGAGGTAAGAACAAAAGAAAGAGGGTATGTCTCCTCTGTATGAACTTCAGAAGTACCTATATCCATTTCAAGAAGACAGTAAACTCAAAGGAAGACCTCATAGCTCTGCCTTGTCATGTAATATTTTAAAACTTTAATGTTTGAATAAAAAGAGGGACCTGACAGATAATTTATGTTAATTGAATCTGTGACTTTAATGAGGTCTTCTTAGGGGTGTACAGCAGTGCTGTAGCTGTGTTGCAGGGTTAGTCGCCTGTTTCTGAAAACCGGGTGCACAACCTACAGCTGCAAATGCTAGCTGCTATCATTTTAAGTAGTTTACTTAACTCAGTATTTCCGTTCCTTTTTTATTTTTGAAAAGAAAAACTATTTCGTTTGCAGTGTTAAAACTTGACTTTAATGAGGCCCTGTAGGAGAAGGAGGATGGTTACTCAAATTAAGGAATACAGTAGCTCACAATCATTCTGAGACATGGCCAGATCATAAAATAAGATAAAATATTACACGTATATTTTACATATGACTTTATACCTCTCTTGCACCATTGCTATTGCAGTTCAGACGTCCTTTGGCAACAGCCAAGATTTTTATTTCCGGTTGTAGATCATCATCATCATCTTTATGGAGTCTGCAGTTTTATACATTTATGTTCTCTTTTTTCTTTATAATTTAAGTCAATAAAATGTTCTAAAAGATAGCATTGTTTTTCTTGCTTATTTAAAAGTTAGGTTGTCACATTTGCCTGACAATATTTTTTTTAGTTAGATATGTACTGCAATGAAAATTTATTGGAAAAGAAGGTGTAAGGGTGAACCCCTGCAAGGGGGTTTCGCATGTCAATTGTCTTCTCTGAAATCTAAAATGTATCCTGGCAGTGTTTTGTCAGGCCATGTACTACATTACAATTGCAGGAAGTTTCAGCAAAATAAAGCACATGATAGAAATAATTGGTTAATTATTGATCAATGTGATGTTATACAATTACAGCGTATTGTGTTCAATTTTGTTTCATTCCTTGTACATATTATCAAAATTAGTCTCCTACGCAGCCGTTTTTAGGCTCATCATGCAACGCTCCTCCCCACAAATGGCTGCTTTCTTTTGAACTGCATTCCTCTCCCTTTGTTAGTCTCAGCAGACGACTGGCCAATCAGATCACAGTCATTGTCTTAAATCGAGCCAATCAAAAGTCAGCTAAACATTTTCCCGCAAAGTAAAGCCGCGACTTGACATCAAATCTGGAATATTCCGATCACAGAAACTTTCTCGTAGTTTTTACAAATGGAAACTCTAAAGAAAGTCGTAGAGGCTACTGATCTTTGCTTTATTTGTGCTACGATTGTACCGAAGAAAGAAAAGTTGTATATTTTCGGAAAATCGTCGATCGACTTTTGAGGATTTATCAACTCCGCACTAAATGTGAATGGGCGAAACTACTCGGCGAGCAACCTTGTTCGAGGAAGAACAAGCTGTAATCAGTTTTTAGTGATTTCTCTGAAATACAAAGGAAGAGCTTGAAAAAACTGGCCAATTTTTTCAAGTTGTTATCCATTTCCGCCCTAGCCATCCACAACAAAACATAATCAATACTAGTTTCTGTGCACTAGTAAGGTTATTACTAACAAAAGTAACCCATTATTTTACAATTCCATTGATTCAAATACATTTTTTTGTCATTCAAAGTAACGGCTACAAATAGGTGACACTGCCCCTTTGATGAATTGCATCTCAAAACGTGGCACTTCTGGGTGACGAAAATTGCATTGAATTGCGTGACAGAAGTCACCTGTGTTGAAAATCAATCATTAACTATGACCTCGATATAACGAACATTTTGGTCGTTTCCCCTCAAGTTCGTTATATCAAGGTTTTCGATATAACGAACCTTCGATTTAACGAACAAATTTGGCCGGTCCCCAGCGACTTCGTTAAATCGAGGTTCTACTGTAATATGTTTTTTGTGTGTAAGAGCAAATTACCGTCCCCGGGGGAAATTGTTTGGAAATTCAAAACTATGTCAATTCTGCTTCTATAGCAATAATTCTAGTCTCGTTAACAAATGGAAAATACGGGAAAATAGTCTTTGGTGTATGGTAGAATTATTTCAGAGCTTTTAAACTTCTGTCTGTTTACAAAAACATGAGAGCTGTGTAGTGCGAATGAAAAAAACACGGCCACGAAACAATATTGTACAAAAATTAATTTCTAAACAAATATCGGTATAAAGAATTTAATAAGCGATAAAAGCATCTGCGTAAAGCTTTAAACATGTAACATAAATGAAATCATCAATTGTCGCCTGGAAGAAAGCATTTTTGTTTACAAATGATCTGTAAACGGCCGTCGGAATCACGGAAAACGTGAGATTTTCTGCGAGAGCAAGTAAGCTCCCGGGGAAAAATGTTTGGAAATCCAAAATTGTGTCAATTCTGGTCCTATAGTAATAATTCTAGTCTCTAAATAAACAATAACAAATGGAAAATACGGGAAAATAGTCTTGTGTTTGGTAGAATTATTTCAGAGCTTTAAAACTTGTGTGTGTTTACAATCAAAAATGCCGTAAGGTGCGAATGAAAAAAACACGGCTACGAAACAAAATGTTCAAAAATTAATTTCTACACGAATATCGATGGTATCGAGAATTTAATAAACGATTAAAATATCTGTGTAAAGCTTGAAACAGGTAACATAAAGAAAAATTATAAACTTTTTCCAGGAAGATGTACGCTGATGACACCCACCTTACATACGCAGGTGATAATGCAGACAATATTCAGTTGCATCTAAATCAAGATTTAGAAAATGTTCACAATTGGCTGAGAGCAAATAAACTTACTCTAAATATGACTAAAACCGAGTTTATGCTTATCGGATCTAGGCAGAGGCTAAGTACTCTCACAGAGTCCCCGACATTTGCAATTAGTGATTTTCAAGTTAGCCAGGTCATTACTGCAAAATCACTTGGAGTGACCATTGATGACAGCCTTGATTGAAGTGGCCATATCGAGAAAGTAACAAAGGAAGTTGCCTCTGGTATTGGGGCCATAAAACGAATAAGGCACCTTGTCTCTCAGGCGACCTTGCAACTAATATATCAAGCTTTAATACTACCTACCTACCATCTATCTGATGCGTGCAAAGTAACAGGAGGAACATGAAGTACTGAAATGGTGAATTGTGTCAAAGTGCATTCCACACATCTCGACCTAGCACGCTCACTTTTCCCAGGCCAAACTAAATATTTCAACATGATAAATAAGAAAATTGCCCGTTCAAAAAAGTTCTTTTATTGCCAGCATATTCGTATACCCCTGATGATGTGGTCATCTGAAATATGGCTAAAATCACTTTATCTAAGGAATAGCAAACATTGCATTCTTTTCGTGGGCAACTTCAAATGAAAGAATGTTCATTTTGAGATAAAATATAGTTTGGAAGCAAGCACAAGGGATGTAAAAACGATGGTGAAAACATTAACTCGAGAAAACGTTTCCTTGTCTTGAACGAGAGTTTTGAAAATATACCAATTTGCATAATTTCAATCGGGCCATCGGGCACGTTTAGGTCGATTTCAAACTTTCCCAATCTTAGCCAAAATAAAAATTCGCTGGAACTTTTGAATATTATTTTTGAAAATAGTTCACTAAAAGGGTCTTGGGGAAAATAAAAAGAAATTTGAATTGTCGCTTCTGTCGCCAGATTCTTGAAAGTTACTGACAACGGCTCTTAATAATGTTTTGTGGCGTAAAAATTGCCAAATAATATTTTTGGTTCTGTAGGAAGATGTGAGCTTTTCCAGTCAACTCCAGCGAAAACCAGAGTGCCCTTTGATCTTAGCCTTTCACCATAGGGAGAAGAGTCTAATTCATTGTGAGTGCATACGTTCAGCTTAGAGATAGTTTCTTGTCAGTGTTCTTACAGTAGTGTCAGTATTTTGGGAATTGGTTCAGTTTTGCTTCTTTTATCAAAGTTATTATCATGTGATTGTTGCTCTTATGTGGTTTTCCCAATTGTGACCCTTATAGTAATATTGTCAACTACCTCAATCTTTTCCCATAGGGTTGCCATCACAGGAATATCTGACTGTAAAAGGTTACCAAGAGATGACAAATTCACCTCTTTGTCAATGAGGATGCAAGAAGTCAACCCTGCCTTTGCAAGCTTTAATAGTGTGTCTCTGTCAGATTTCTTGAGGAGGAATCGCAGATATATACATATATTATTCCCTCACAAGAACAATACCAGCTAAATCCACAAGTGATAATGAATGCAGGGATGAAAGTTAGCAACCAGCTGGTCGCATATGCGACTAGATTTTTTATTTTGCACCTGAAAAATCATATTTGATCGCACTCACAAGCCTAAAACACCCAAGTTCAGTGCGCCTGAATTGGGGCCACTTTAATTCGTTACCTGACAATTCTTGTTTACTTTGCCTGATTAAACACGAAACAGAAGCTTGAAATAATAAATTCAAATGTGGCCGTAACGCAATTAGGTTCCACATAATAAAGTTACACCATTTTTCTTGCATCAGTGTGTGTTTTATTTGTTGTTTCCCCAAGTCCGTTTCTTGTCCGTGTTTCATCCCACCCCAGACTCTTCTCGGTTTTGTGACCGCATCGCTGACATGTACGAGTGAAGGCAACCTTCTGTAACACGTGCTTCTCGTGCAATTTTTTGTTTTTCTGATATCAAAGGTCAAGCCTTAGGTCAAGCCAAAGTGTCAAGAATGTCTAAACAATCGGGGTTGAGACTTTTTTTCTTCAAGGTAAGAACAAGTGTTACGTATTTCCTGTAAAACAATGAATTTTATCTCAGTTAAATCAATGCGCCGTCAACATTAACATAAAGAACGCTAATTTACATAAAGAAAATTAATTCTCAAACAGCCGGCCGCCGTCATCCAACACAGTGAATAATGTTTCCTCAAACCCCAACTCCAATGATGCGACCTTTGTCCAAGATAAGGAGGACAAGCCGGTGAGTAAGAAACGAAAAGTTTACCAGTTTCAAGGAGCCTGGTTGAACGAATTCGACTGGTTAGAATGGGATTCACAAAAAGAACTGGTGTGCTGCAGTTACTGTAAAGCCCTTCCGATGCATGCATCTTCATCCTTAGTCAAGGGATGCGACAACTTTAAATGCAAAACACTTACTAAGCACTTGAAGAGTAAGAGCCACAATTATTTAACCCCTAGTGGTAGTTCTAAAGCTGTCACACAGCAAGAAGCACTTCCGGAAGTTTTGGCCAGGCAGGGAACAGCCCAGCAAGCGGATCTCCAACGAGCCCTTGAAATCAAATTCAATGCAGGGCTTTGGGGTCGCCAATGCGACTGGATTTGATCAGCTGGCGACTAACTTTTCATGTCTGGTCGCCAGTCTGGCCACTGCACTTTCACGTTATTATTTTTTTCATTTTCTGAGATCCATGACGAATTAAATGAGTGTTAATTGTAAACTGCGAGGAATGCACAGACAATGTAATTTCTTATCACTTTCATGTACAAATCTGTTTCAACCGCCTTTACTATAGTTACTGTTGTGAAATCAGTTATCTACATCTTTCGTTAGAAGCATTCCGGAAGTAACATTTGTTCCTAAAATGAGACTTTTGCAATTTTGTAAACTATGGTCTATTCGTTTCAAGAGAAATAACATTTGTTTTCACATTACAATTTAGTAGCAGTATGTTGTAGGGAAAGAATAGGGAGTTCAAATATTTAATTTAAGGAAGCTCGCATTTGATGTTATCGAACAGACATTGGATGCATGTAGCGATGTTCTATTTGTCGCATGCTGTCTTGTGAATAAAATAACTTTCCTTGTTTTATAGCTTTATTCATTGGCAATATTTTGTAGTTCCTGGAGAGCATGTGAAAGAAGTAAAATACATTGATGGTAGATCGTAAACAGCCCGCCAAAACGCAAACCTCAGACACACGCATTAGCATTTTTTGCAGATATCGGATTTCTCTCTGTCTCGCTAAAACACGCTTAAACTATTTTTGAGTTTTCCAAAAGCGGTGAGTATTTTAGTCATTTGATGTACATTTAACTTTTTCTTCCATTCGTGCAATGTATCTCAAGTTTTACATGTAGCAAAAATAGCCTGCTTTTGACTTTCAGCATTTGTATTTATTTGCGCATCGCTTGCTATTGTCGGTGTATTCAATTACCGTATTTAGCACATCGACACGCTATGGAATTTTCAGGCCGGCGCGACTCTTCAAGATGTGTTGAATTGCTTCAAAGACCATTTCTTCTTAAAAGAAACTTCTGAGACGATAAAAAAAAATCGAAGCATTTAACGATGATCAAACCAATTTGAATAAGGAAGGCATATTTAAGCGTTGAAATTGTTTTTTCTTTTGTTCCCTTTGACTTACGTTCGAATATAACGTTTTGATAAGTTGGGTTTGTACAGAAAATCCACTGAAGAGACTCAAGGCTTGATAAAATGATTAAGTACAAGCTTGCATGTCGCTTTGAACTCTACCAATTCCCACCGTATGAAAACTGAAATGATAGCTTTACACACACACACACATGAAATTCTGGTGTGTAGTCGCCACACGTCAATGAACACGAAAACTTGCGCACTGTAACATTTAGTTCCTGCAATTTATAGCTGGTCAGTGATACTGACCAAAAATAAAATAATGAAACAAAGCATGCATCATTAAGGGTTTTCTTTATACGTATACTTTTTTATCTTAACGTTTCTTTCAAGCTGAAGAAATCAAGAAAAAGTGATTGTGATAAGAGCGATAAAAAGGCAGAGTTGAAACTGTCAACTCCACCTTCTTTTAATATAAGCAAACGCCTGCTGTGAGTCGTAGTTTAGCTAATCCTCTCTCTTTTTGCGTCAATGGTGGTCGCCAAAGAGGTTGTTTCAGAATATGAGGTCAAGTTGTCTTCTTGTTTTGGCCGGGGTAGAAATCACCATTTGTCTGGAAAGAAACAGGATGAAATTGGAACTGCTCTCATTCCAAGGGACACGTTTTCAGGACAGAATTTCGTTGCGTTAAAAACAACAGGGGATGGCAATTGTATGTTTAATGTAGCATCGATATGGTTGGAGGAAAATGAGTCACTGAGTGATGTCATATGACTACTTGTTGCAGGAGAGCTGTTCTTTTTCCCAGATTACTACGTGTAAACCATAAAAGACAGGTTCCTGGAAGTTGAAAAAAGCATACCTTTTTCAGAGGCCACTGTATTCTCGACAATCCTGACAGAAGCGGGCGAAAAAGAAATGACGAGCTCCAAAAATCGGCTGGAAGCTATTCGAGTGGAAGCACGCAACACCTGCATAGAAGTTAACTGGAACGGTATGATCCAGATGCTGGCCCTTGCCACAGTTTTAAGATGTCCCATATTTTCTATCTATCCGGAAGCAAACCCTGGGTTAAGGCCAATTTTTCACTGGAAAATCCTTCCATGAATGGCAGAAGAGTCCACCTTCGACCAAATACAGATATTGTGGACAAGAGATGGCAACCTGGACACTCGCCACAATACCGTGTTCCAGCCGAACCATTTTGTACCTGTTGTGATTTTAACAGATGCAGATGTGCCAGCAAAGAAGAAAGAAGAAAGCGTCCAACCCCCTACAAAAAAATCCTGGCAAAAGGGACATTTCATCTTTCTTTAAATCTGCCAATGAAGACACGTCTAGCTTGGCCAACAAAACCACCAGCTCAGGATTGAAAAGAAAGAATGAAAGTGAAACAGCAACCTCAACTAAGAAAACGAGCCGAAAGTTTCTTCCTCACTGGAAAGATGACTTTCCCTGGATTATCTACGATGATGAGAAAGGTGTAATCATCTGTGCAACAGGAAAATCAGAGTTTGTGAAAGGTTGCAAAACTTTTAAATGGGAAACTTTAAAAAAACATAGTGAAAGCTTCACACACATGCGAGCTTGTGATTCTTATTTGGCGAAACAAAAGGCAGAGAAGGACAGACCCATTTTCAAGAGCTTCATTAAAATGAGTAATAAGTGTGATGAGGAACAAAGAAAAGATGTTGCCATGAAAATGAATACCACCTATTTTATAGCAAAGGAAGACCTTCCTTTTACAAAGTTCCCCAAACTTCTAGATCTCCAAAGAAAGAATGGCCTTCAAATCGGTACATGTCCATTATGATTGACAGTGGCGAGGATGCAGGAGGAGTCAAAAATGAGACAATCCATTGTAGATTCGTAGAGAATGGTCAGCCAGTGAATCGTCTTCTGGGCCACAAAGTAGTCGAGCATGCACATGCTGGAGGTCAGTGTCAATTGTCAACAAAAGTTGGAATAACTTGACTGTAAAGTTAGAACAAACAATCTTGTGTATCAAAATAATTGTCTTTTGCAAGACCATTAAATTCTCTTTTTTTTTATTGCAACAGCACACAATGACTTTAATTCACTAGAAATTAGAAATTGAAAAACCAAGTCAATTGGCCTTGGTGCGGATGGAGCTGCCGTAAACTTAGGCAAGAACGCTGGTGTGGCTGCAAGATTAAAAAAAGACACCCCCTGGCTGATTGAGATCCACTGCCTACCACATCGTTTGGAACTGGCCTTGGTTGAGCTTCAAAGATCCTGTGCCTTCGTCGAAAAGGTATATGAAGTCCTTCACCTTATATGGAAAACATGCCACTTTAGCCCCAAGAGTACGAGAGAGCTGAAAGCTATGGGCATTGGTGTGTTAAAGGCTGGTCAAGTTAAGGGGGCCAGATGGTTGACCCATGTCAACCGTGCATTAAGGTCCCTCATCAAACCACCAAAAGGAGATCCTGACAATGACCCTGGCCAGTATGCTGCTGTACTTCAACACATGGAACACCTGGCATCCACATCCCAAAAAGCTGAAATTAAAGGGTGGACCAAGTACGTAGCAGCCGCCATTAAGGATGTCCATTTTCTGGCCTTCTGTCATTTCCTGGCGGATTTGTTTTCCATATTGGAAACGTTTAGCTTAAAGTTTCAACAGAATGATCTCATTTTGCCTTCAGCAGTTTCTCTTCTAAGGGAAACATGTGCTAAGGTATCTGTATTGCCTAAACGCGGCTCCTGGTGGTTGGCTTGAGTCACTTGACAAAGTGGTGGAAACAAGTGATGACAAAGCTCTTTTTCAAGGAGTCATTGTCACAAGATCTAGTACACAAAAACGTGGCAAGCAGTCCAGTGATTTGCAGTCTGAGATGGAAAGAGCAGTGGAATTGTGCAAACAAGGACTTCAGGAGCAATTCAGCAATTTGATTGAAGCCTCATCAGCGAAACCCAACAGCAGGCACCATTCCTCGTGATATGCTTATTTTCAATGTACAGTAGATGCATGGCCCCATGATGTTGACAGCTTGGTCGACTTTGGGTCAGATGAAGTGGCACGCTTAGTCACATGGTTTAGGCCTGTCCTAGAGAGTGGGGGATGTAGGGTTGAACCTGTGCCTAAGGAATGGGTATCACTCAAGGTGATGGTTAAAACACAGTTTCAAGATATGGCCTACAGCAGGTTGTGGTCAACAATGTTGACAAAAGAACCGTATAAGTCCGACTATAAAAACGTTTTGCATCTGGTAGAGCTTCTTCTTGTGCTGCCAATCTCAAGTGCACAGTGTGAAAGGGCATTTTCTTCCCAAAACCGCATCAAAAGTGCAAAGCGTTCCTGCCTGGAAACAGAAACCACAGAAGACCTCATTGGCACATCTTCAGAGGGTCCTCCCATCGCTGAGTTTGTCCCATCACAGGCAGTTGAGCTGTGGTTTTCAACTGGACAGAGGCCAGGAAGACCATTCTTCAAGGATCATTAACAACACTAATGAGAACACTGTAACTGATAACAAAGCTAACCTGCCTTATGAAATATCTTTGAAATCAAAGATAGTTTAAACAAAAAATCAGGAAATTTTGTTAGCAGTGTGAATATTATCAGGAGGTGCCATTCTTGCACAAAGTAGCTTTGCGTTTTAAAAAGTTGAAAGCAAGATTTAGTTTTAGCAAGTCATAGAGTGCCTTTGCCCTCTGTCGTATTTATGTGGTTAGTTCAGTTGTTTCACATGCCGAAATTTTGGAATCTACCTAAAATAATATTGAAACCCGATTTTTGTTAATGTTAAACTATGCTATTTGCTAACAATGCAGTCATTGTGAAGACAGTTTTGTAGAACCTCCCCAGCTATCGTGATTGACATTCACAAAGTTTAATGTTTATTGTACTCTAATAAGAGAGCTACGTTGTAAAGAAAATAGGAATAATATTTCAATGTTCAGTTGATTGTAACCCACAACAAAGCACAGAAACTTAAGTTAAGCATAACTATTAACGCCTAAATATACACAGCTATTTTTCCAAATAAACATCGTGTAATTGTTATCATCTTCTTTGATGAAATATTGTTCTTGCTGCGGAAATTTTGAAGTAAAAATTTTGGCGACCAAATCTAAAAACTTAGGAGCCAGCTGGCCCCAAGGTTTTTTTTCCTAAAGTCGAGCCCTGTCACTCACACACACACATATATACACATTTGCTGTATGTGTATTTTATGTGCCTTATTCAACCATACATGTACTCATCCATTATTGGCTCTGTTTTCAGAAACTTAACTATCGACAAGAGATGGTAGAAAAAGACAACCTTACCTCGAACGATAAGGAAGGAATGAAGGCCATACTGGCATTAGTGAATGCGATTGAATTTATGTTGTCTGAGGAGAGTGACGAAGGGGATAGAGAGGAAACAACTGGTCCCCCTCCGAGACATGTTAAGCCCTTGCAGTGGGTGAGGACAAGGCTAAAAAACATCAAAGCAGTTCTTGATGCCACATACCAGGCCCGCATGACAAAAAGGCAAAAAAGAACTCCAGCTAAAGTCTCAAGAGTAGTTGGGCAAAATGTTTCAAACAAAAAACCTCTCTCTCTTGGGCAGGGCGACAACCCCAGAGTTGAACATCTATGTGTAAAACAATGGAACCTCCATATGCCAGGGGACTGGAAAAGTTGTGTTTCTTAATATATCGTGAATTTGTTATTTCACACAATGGACTTACACCTTTTTTCAACTGTAAAAGTGCTTCTTAAATTGTGAGGATCAGAAACACAGTTACATGTTGGTCAATTTATATGTTAACAGATTCAAAACATACAAACATTTAAGCTGCTAAGATTGTCACTTCAATGCCAGCAAATAAGTTCCCCTGGATTGACAAAATTCCGGTGCCTGTAATCAAAGATAGCGTGCCTGCGACCCTCCCGGTGATCACATCTTTAATTAACGCCTCTTTCTCTCGTGGAATTTTTCCTCATTCTTGGAAATTAGCTGAGGTGTCACCTATTCTGAATCACGAGGTAATCACGAGGAACCCAACAACAATAGGCCTATCTCTCTCTTGCCTATTCTTTCGAAAGTATGTGAAAGGGTTGCGCTTAATCAAATTATGCCTTACCTAGTGTCAAATGAAAGGTTATCTTCACGACAAAGTGGTAATAAGAAATTGCACTCTACGGAAACTTCCTTAATATGAACAACTGACGCTATCTTAAGTCCGATTGACAACAACAAAATTACCGCAATTGTTCTACTTGATATGATCAAGGCTTTTGACACAATAAATCATGAAATTTTGCTAACTAAACTGCTGGATATAGGAATCTCGTCATCAAGCATAGCTTGGTTCACCAGCTATCTATCCAACAGACGACAAGTTCTACACATAAATTCTGAGTTGTCTGATCCTCTACCCGTTGTATCTGGCATGCCACAAGGAAGCATTCTCGGGCCCATTTCATTCAGTATTTACAAAAAACGATTTACCACATACCCCTCGGTCCTGTTTTACTGAAAGTAACGTGGATGACACCAAACTTTACATTTCCTTCCCAGCCCATGACTGGGTTAAGGCTGTTTCTGCTATGAACGATGACCTTCTAAGAATTCGAAACTGGTGCTTCGAAAACCGTCTTCTCCTAACCCAGAAAAAACTAAGCTTATAGTTTATGGAAGTCGGCAAAGGTTACAAAATCTCCTGGATATCCCTGTCCCTTTTGGGTAAAGAACTAACACCGGTGCACGTTGTTAAAGACCTTGGCGTGACTTTTGACTCGAGTCTTACTTTTCACGAGCATATTGTTAAAACAGTTTCTTCCTGCTTCTCAGGTTTAGCTCAAATCAATCATGTCAAGCCGTGTTTGATAGATCGACTTTAACCACAATAATTAACACTCTAGTGTTTAGTAAATTGTTTTTTTTTGCTCTTCCGTCTGGTCCAATGCAGTGAACACTAATCTCCTTAAGCTCCAAGCAGTCTAGAACTTTGCAGCTTGGATTATCTGCAGTACCAGAAAATTCGACAACATTACTCAGCTGATAAACGAACTGCACTGGCTCCCTGTTAAATCACAGCTATATATCCCTGACGCTGTGCTTGCTTTCAAGTGTATGACTGGCTCCACTCCCACTTACCTCTCGTGGAAGTTTCAAACATTTGGTGAAGTAAGCAGTCGCGCAACTAGAAGCTCCAACTTTTGCAAATCCCCCTATTTAAATCTAAATCTGGACATTCTATCACCGTATAGTAAGTCCGTGGAACAGTTTGGACAATTCCTTTAAACTCTGCAACTCTGTTCTTATTTTTAAGTGCAAACTTCGAGGCAACTTATTCGCCGCTTTCCTTTCTGATCTGTCTTAGCTTTTACATGAACATTTTATCTTGTTATTTTTAGCGACCATTCTTTAGCTTAATTTTTACTCTTACAAAAATCATTGCATTGCATCCTTGTAACTTTTAGATTTACTATCGTTTTGACGTTTAATGTTGTGAATTAATTATTATTGTCACTGAAAAGCCCTTTTCAGGGAGGGTCATTAAAGTGTGTATAGTTTGTGTTTTTAGTCCCATTTTTATAATGCCATAATAGTTCATGATGAATATGCATGACAAATATTTAATATTTAAGTCCCACTTTTTAATTCCCTAATCGTTGGTGATGATAATAAGTACACCGTCAAGTTATATCTATTTATATTTCAACAAATTCAAATCTTATACAAATGTTTAATATTTTAACCCCATTTTTTTTAATTTCATAATCAAAACAGTATGCATTATCTCTTTCAAGTTATTTAAATTCTTGCATTAAGAATGATTACGTTGATTATATTTTTACTTATTTTTATTAAGACTAAACAGAAAGTATTATTATATAGCTTTTGGAAGAACGGTAGAACATATTTATACCAATATTTTTTTGACTGTATTTTCATACTTACAGAATCAAAGAAAACACTTTTTTGTAAAGTTTTTGCAAATTACTGTCATATATCTTTGGAGAGAAATTTTATTAGTTACAGTTTAAATAGGCATTTAAATTTGAGATGGTAGAAAAATCCTGAAGCAAAGGAAAGATAGTCAAATTATATGGAAATGTAATAACTTTAAGGAATATACATAGTACTTTATTATGCTATATTAGTAGCATAATAGGACATTCTCTGTACAGTTAGTTAAAATAAAACCAATTAAATTCACTTAATAGTTCTAATAAAGTTTGTCAATCCATTTCTAAAAATTGTGTATCAGAAACTTCATGGGTCATGATCACTGCCGATGGGTAGAATGCGGCCACATTAGTGGTGTATTTCCGGCTATGTCTTATTTACACTGGATAGTTTATTTCTTCCGATCCCAAACGTTCCAGTAAATAATGTGCCCTTCCGCAAAAACCTCTGGCAACCTAGCCTGTGAACAGGCTCCCGTAGCCGGATAGGGCAAAGGAAACGGCGAAGGAAAAGGCCGTGAGCATAGCGAGCTGAGTGAAGCTGACCGAGGGGGGCACTGGGGAGAGGGAGCCTGTTGACAAAGGATTGAAGCTGCCATTCCGCCCCTTGTACTATACCTGTCAATAAGCTGTCAACAGTATGTCGTTATCTTCGCTTGGATGCCTTGGAATTATTGGAACATAAATAAGAACGCACGTGAATATGACAGTTTGAAGGAAAATACGTGATTTTCTCCAGCTCGCGGTAAATAGAGTGAAATAAAGTTGGAGCTCCACTGTCGCTTTTGCAAAAAGTCGCTAACTTGTGGTTCAAAAAGAGTAAACTCGGTACCGGTCTTTGGCGTTTCCAAAAAAAAGGAGCTTCTGGTTTTCCCTGGACAAGATAGCATTATTGTGGCTCAAACGTTAGAAAACCTAGCGCAAGGAGAGGTTTTTTTCTTCCGACCTGAGCTGTATGCATTGTGCTTGACAAGCTGTTTGTCTCTCTCATTTAGTCTCAATCCTTACAAGCTGCTGCAACGAGCCGGCTTTGAATGTGAAGAAGAAGAAGGAAGAAGAACCTTTATTGATTTATAACGCTCAGGGTAGCCCCTTCAGATGCAAAAAGCTGTCTGTTATCAATGGGATCCCTGGGCACAACAATGTACTAAAACTATAATATACATATCCATTAAACTAATACTAATGGTAATGGTAATGGTAATGGTAATGCATTTATATACCGCATTTTCTATTCATATATATTCAAATGCGGTTTACATCAGCATATGTCCATTAGCGACCTCATCCTACCCACCCAACCAATGAAATCATGAAACAGCACAAAGACCAGACCAGCACACCGGAAACTCCATGCCCTACTCTTTGCGATTAGTGTCTGGGTTCTTTAACGTCCCACAGGGTTATGAACATTGAAGTGTTGTGAGACGGGGCCTACGGTTTATCGTCCTTATCCGAGAAGACTAGAAAGTCTAACCATTTGCAGATGTCATTACAAAGGCAGCACTTTCTCCTCAGTTATTTAAAGACCCTGAGTGTTGGTCCGGCCGGGGTTTGAACCCACGACCTCCCACACGACGCTCAATCAACTGAGCTAACCGGTCGGTGGTTACTGATGTACTATAATGCAGATAGAAAACTATGTACGAATAAAAATTTAGAAACAAATAAATACGAAATACCATCCAGAGAGTTCGTTAAAAAGAGTGTAACCATAGTAGTAGAAAGATCGTTTTGCGATCTCAGTCCTCACAGCAGGGGGATGTAAAAGGTTGCTTTGTCCAGTGGCGCGCGTGGATTGTATTATTACGTTTAAAATATCCTTTAAAATATTGCGGACATTGACCTTGCAGGCATTTCTTAACAATACGATACTACAATTACTGGTGTATCTCCAGACCGCAGTAATTCCGACACAAGTATAAAAAGATCAGTAGCGCTTCGTTCGCCTGCAGGAATTACACCTTCGGCGAAGCGAAATAAAGATGGAAGTCTCGCCACGGAAAAAGCGCCTCAGTCGACCGGAGACCAAACCAAGCAAAAACTTCACACAGGTCACTTACCTTTAACCAAGAAGCAAGCAAGGAAAACGGTGAAAATCCCCTTACAATCGAGGAAAAATGCACGCATCAATAAATATTCCGCAGGGACAAAATAAACCAGTGTACAAGGTTAGCTTATTTGCTTGCTAAATTAGATTTCATGCTAGTTTTGACTTTAAATTCCGAAAATTTAGCATGAAACTTCTTAAGCTTATAGTGCTGTACTAAAAATCAGCTGAAATTTGGATTTCTTATTGTTTTAGATCTTCATTGGGTACCCAAATACTGGAAAGGTTAAAGAACATGAGTGCAAGGACGCCATGGAGAGGAAAGCGGTTAAAAACATTGACAGGGGAAACTTCCCCGCTGCTGCAAGGGCACTTTCCAGAATGGAAACCATGAAATCCCACATTTTTGTGGAAAACACTAAGCAGACTATAATGGAAGTAGTAAATTATTAAAAAAATCCTGATTGTATGTTAAAAGTGTCGTCTTCTTGTTCAGTATCTACCTTCTGTAACTCAGTTTTATCTCCAACTGTGTGAAATGTGTCCACTTTTGGTCATATTCCTAACTACAATTTGCAAGTCAGGAAAGCCGGCTGCAGTAGGAAAAACCATTTTGAACGAGCTGGGCAATTATGAGCCAAAACTAAGAAATGCAATCTGTTCCGCACCATCAATTTGTCTTCATCAGTACAACCAGAAATTGAGTGCGTATCATTACAGAGATGGCCTGTTGCTCCATGGAGGTTTGAAAGCTGCGAGTTTGGAAAAATGCCATCATTTGGGGCTAACCGCGTCCCATTAATCGTGTATTCGTATACAAAATAAATTTGGCGAGCAAGCAGCATTTCTGTTCTTCTTTCAGCTGTGTAATATGAGAGAAATTCCTAAGCGAATCGCTCAATGCTTCTTCGAACAGATCATTTGTAAACCGCTCACCGCCCGATGCCATGATACAAACTCCCAACAGAGAAATATGCTAAGTTTGATCGCGTAAACCCGCAGGAATATGGTGATGTCAATCAACTTGTCAACAATCGGCGATCTGACCAATCAGAGGTTGCACTAGAATCTAGTGCACAGCGGGTTCCCTGGAACGGCGGCATAAAACCTTTGTCTACAGGCTAAGCCACGCCCTTCTTCCCCCCATTCCCCCCTTGGCCAGCTCCTCTCTCGGCACAGTTTTCCCCCGGCTCGCGGTTTTCTTTCATCATATCCCCTACCGTAGCCTGTTCACAGGCCACTGGAAACCCTGAAGATGATCGATCCAAATGCAAATTATCGTGAAGTATAATCTCGCCAGAAATCCAGCAGATAATTGATTGTCCGTTGAATTTCTGAGTTGGGGAAACATGACAGCTATGAGAGTTTTCAGAACTGCGTAAACCTTGCTGATACATAAATTAAAGGAATGCATTTCTGCAGAGCCACAGTTGCAGACAACTTAAATGTACACACCCGTTTCATGCAACAGTTATTCAAATTTCTGCCTGCGGATATTCATGTTTCTGTAAAGTATCAGTTAAAAAACCTGAAACGTAAACGTCTTATTTCACCGTGTCTTTTTGCCAGGGCACAGACATTCTCCTCCTACAAAAACCACAAAACTGTTAAGGTTTTCATTGGAATCACATCTCAGGGCAGTATTTCGTTTGCTTCAAAAGCATGGGGTTGAAACATCAGACAAATTCATAACAAATTCATGGAGATTTTATTTTAGCAGATTGTGGTTTTACCATACAAGAATGTCGTACGTCCCATCAGGCCCAACTAGCTATTCCAGCATTCACAAGAGGAAAAGACCAGCTTGACCCAGTAGATGCTGAGCATACAAGCAAGAGGTATTGCCAGTGTAATGGTCTCCTTCGCAGGAAATACTCTATACTATCTGGAACGCTTCCAATTGATTGATCGAATTATTACTGTGTTTGCTGTCCTTGTTAACCTATGTCCAGGCATTGTTCCTATTGATTAGCAATGTTACATCATAAAACATGTTTCAAGTGAAAGGGTGCATGGAATAAGGCCCAATATGACTCTTGACATAATTTCAAATACCAATAGTGCCCTTCAATTTCGTTCCAATACTGACCACTAGACTCCAGTCATTTCCCCTTGCTTTCCATTATAAAACCAGAAGTCTAGTGGTGAAAAGTCCTATTAAGTCCTATTAAGTCTTGACTTAGGGCTTAAAGAACGAATTATGTTACATGTGTAGCGTGCTTGTATCAACTCACGGTTTCCAGTGACACAAGTAGACTCAACTGTACTTCCGGTTTTATTGCATGACAAGACTCCATTGGACTCCAGGTTTTGTCCACTGGAATCTAGTTGAGAGTATTGGACATGTCAATTCAAGTGGCAGAGAATGGTTGCATTGAGCCATTCAACAAATGTAGACGCATTTTGGGTCAGATGAAGTGGCACGCTTAGTCACATGGTTTAGGCCTGTCCTAGAGAGTGGGGGATGTAGGGTTGAACCTGTGCCTAAGGAATGGGTATCACTCAAGGTGATGGTTAAAACACAGTTTCAAGATATGGCCTACAGCAGGTTGTGGTCAACAATGTTGACAAAAGAACCGTATAAGTCCGACTATAAAAACGTTTTGCATCTGGTAGAGCTTCTTCTTGTGCTGCCAATCTCAAGTGCACAGTGTGAAAGGGCATTTTCTTCCCAAAACCGCATCAAAAGTGCAAAGCGTTCCTGCCTGGAAACAGAAACCACAGAAGACCTCATTGGCACATCTTCAGAGGGTTCTCCCATCGCTGAGTTTGTCCCATCACAGGCAGTTGAGCTGTGGTTTTCAACTGGACAGAGGCCAGGAAGACCGTTCTTCAAGGATCATTAACAACACTAATGAGAACACTGTAACTGATAACAAAGCTAACCTGCCTTATGAAATATCTTTGAAATCAAAGATAGTTTAAACAAAAAATCAGGAAATTTTGTTAGCAGTGTGAATATTATCAGGAGGTGCCATTCTTGCACAAAGTAGCTTTGCGTTTTAAAAAGTTGAAAGCAAGATTTAGTTTTAGCAAGTCATAGAGTGCCTTTGCCCTCTGTCGTATTTATGTGGTTAGTTCAGTTGTTTCACATGCCGAAATTTTGGAATCTACCTAAAATAATATTGAAACCCGAATTTTGTTAATGTTAAACTATGCTATTTGCTAACAATGCAGTCATTGTGAAGACAGTTTTGTAGAGCCTCCCCAGCTATCGTGATTGACATTCACAAAGTTTAATGTTTATTGTACTCTAATAAGAGAGCTACGTTGTAAAGAAAATAGGAATAATATTTCAATGTTCAGTTGATTGTAACCCACAACAAAGCACAGAAAATTAAGTTAAGCATAACTATTAAGGCCTAAATATAGACAGCTATTTTTTCAAATAAACATCTTTTTTGATGAAATATTGTTCTTGCTGCGGAAATTTTGAAGTAAAAATATTTGGCCTGAAGGGCCAAAAATTTTTGGCGACCAAATTTAGAAACGCAGCTCCATGCAGTATGCAGATTTTTACCCAAGGTGGCACATTCAGCAAGTAACAAGTATTAACTACCATAGTAAGCTGTTGTAATCTTTAGTCTTCTAGTTTTAGGGTCGGTTTGTCCATATTATAATATTCGTTTAATCTGTCTTTGACTTGTGAGGGAACCTGATTTTTCAGATTCCCTCGTCATTGAACTTAATTGTCTTGTTTTTGTACTCACGATTTGTAACCTTCAATATGACAAACTGTAAATAAACAATAAACAGTGGTGGTACCTAGTGGGGCCTATTCTGTAATTGTGTTAAAGTGATGCATTAGTTTGAAGACTTCTCCTTGAACACTTGAAAGTTCAATTCCATCGTATTATCACTTTAACACAATTACAGCATAGGCCCCACTAGGTACCACCACTGTCAGCCATCACTTTAACACAATTACAGCATAGGCCCCACTAGGTACCACCACTGTCAGCCTATCGTTGTTTTTCGTCCACTGAGACTGCCCTTCTTAAAGTCCAGAATGACATCTTGCTTAATATGGATAAGCAAGAAGTTACTCTCTTGGTTCTCTTGGACCTTAGTGCAGCATTTGATACAGTTGACCACTCTTTACTGTTGAATACATTAGAACGCGATTTTGGTGTAACGGACACTGCTCCTCTATGGTTTCAGTCTTACTTATCGGAAAGGAAGCAATGCATTGTTATAGAGAACAATCTCTCTGATGAATTCAACTTGTCTCGTGGAATACCTCAGGGAAGCTGTCTGGGCCCAGTCCTTTTTCTTCTCTATGGATCTAAATTGTTTGAAGTCATAAGAAAACACTTTCCATCTGCACATGCCTTTACAGACGATACCCAGATTTATTTTTCTTTTAAACCGGAATCACAGCTGGCTCAGGATAATGCAGTTAGTACGATTGAAAAGTGTGTCGCTGATATTCGTGCCTGGATGGTCTCTTATCGTCTTATGATAAATGACTCTAAAACTGAATTTCTGATTATCGGCTCTCCTGGTCAGCTGTCCAAAATAAACATCAATTCTATAATGGTTGGGGACTCCATCATTGAACCTGTAAAGAGTACTAGAAATCTGGGATCTTGGTTTGATGAGCACATGGCGATGGACATTCACATTGGACACATTCGTAACAAAGCCTTTAAGGGTCTTTACAACATTAGACAAATAAGAAAATTTCTTTCCACTGAGGCCACCAAAATATTAATTCATGCTTTTGTGACATCTCACTTGGATTATTGCAACTCTCTCCTTTCTGGACTTCCGAAATATCAACTGGATCGGCTCCAAAAAGTCCTCAATGCTGCAGCTAGAGTCGTCTGTCTAGTACCCAAATTTAGTCACATTTCACCCTATCTAAAAGATCTTCACTGGTTACCCGTAGAGTTTTGGATCAAATTTAAAATATTACTACTTGTTTTCAAAGCGTTAAATGGTATCGCTCCACATTATATCTGTGATCTCATCAGGGAAAAGGCATCAATCAGAAGCTCTTTGAGATCTAATGACCTCACTTTGTTAGAGGTGCCTCAAACCAAATGTAAGACTTTTGGTGATCGAGCATTCGCTTTTGCTGGTCCATCCAAGTGGAATAAGCTTCCTCTGGCAATTAGGACTGCCAAGAACTTAAACACTTTCAAGAAACACTTGAAGACATTTTTGTTTAAAAAAGCATATGACATCTGATTATTCTTTACTTTGTTTATTTTATTTCTTACTTTTTGTTTGATTGATTATTCTTAAATTTTATATTTTATTGATTTTGAGTAAATTTTTCGTTTTTATATTGTAAGCGCTTTTGAATGTTATATAAAAAGCGCTATATAAATTGATTATTATTATATTATTATTATTATTATTATGCTTTGGTATTCCTAAACTCAATATTTGAGTTGATTTAAGGTTATGGTATACCTTTAGAGGTGTCTGGCCTCCAAGAGATCTAGTGCGTCCGGTTTAAACTGTAGATACCTAAACCTCTATATCAAATTAAAGCTCATAGAGCTGGCTATCAAACAATACCACGAATTTTCAAATAAAATGAATTGTCGAATTTTTCACAACCTCTAAATGCGAGCGTCCGCATCACCTTTTAAAAGCTACAAGTCGCTGCAAATTTTGTTTTTCGCTAATTTAATTTGCTCCTCAGTTTCTGGACCCAAAGCGCTAAAAAACGTGTCTCCGTTTTTCCATATTCAATTGCAGTGAAAAGTTACAGAACATTTTCAAAATAGGATTAAAAAAATGTTGAGTGATCGTACAAAAATCGCTCTTGGAGAAAAAATATTTTGAGCAAAAATTGGCAGAGAGTTTTTGTTTTCTTATGTTAAAGTGGCTATTGTCGAAATTTGAAGGCAAACAAACAAATTGTCGAAAGCTGAACAATTTAGTTTAATCGTTTTGTTATTAGTCTTGAGTAGGAAACCGGAAGTGACGTTGACATTATCATGAATTGTTGTACCCCCCTCTAGCGAGAGTAGAATTGTAGCATGTGCTCGTAGGACGAGAGTGTTTTCATTAGAGCTAGAGTTTGTAGTAGCCGTCAAAGTTGTACTTGTTTCGTGCTGGAAACGTTTTAGATCGGGCGAAATAAACGTGAGACAACGGAAGGAAACGATGTGTTTAATGTGTTGGATTTGGAGATCAAACATGGTGACCCGCAACGTGATCTTACCGTTCGCCTAGAGTGTTGTTCGTTGCCATTTGACGCCATCGCTGGATCAAAATGAAGCCGAAACAAATTGACCAGCTGAAAAGAGCTCGCAGTGGGTTGAGAGGTTGGATGACCAGAGATTTGGATGCTGTTAGGAACATCATTGAGTCCGACTCGCTTGATGTCACTAGAGTGGAGGAAAAGCTCGATTCGATAACTACGAGACTGAACGAAGCAGAGGATCTTCAGATGGAGATCGAAAAACTTTTCAACGATGACTCTGATGTCCGGGAAGAAGTTGACGCTCAAGGACCTTGGTTCGACATGGTAACAGATCGCATTCATGTTTTAAAATTGTGGTTAATAGAAAGACAAAAGCATAATACAAGTGAAAAGCCTAAAAAGTTCGAGTACATCATGCCAGAGACAAAACATACTTCATGTACGCCTAAAATAAAATTACTGAAAACTGACCTCAGAAAATTCTCGGGTGAGGTGTTGGATTGGCCAGAATTCTGGGACATTTTCAGGGTATCCATACATGACAACCCTGAAATACCTACAGTCCAGAAGTTTGTGTATTTGAAGTCCCTGCTGACTGATGAAGCAGCGGGATATGTTGCAAACATTAAGACTGAAGAGGCCAACTATGAAGTTGCTGTGGAATGCCTGAAATCACGTTATGGCAAAGATGAAGTATAAAGAAACTGACTTATGACCAAGCTGGCAGACATGAAATCACTTGATCAGTCAAACAAGTCTATGAGGGATGCAGTGGATGAACTTTGTGCAACTGTGAGAGCACTTGAAGTTCAAGGAGTGACTACTGAACAATATGGAGCTCTTTTAATGCCGTTGATTGAATCGAAACTCCCCAGGGATTGGAGATTGGAGTAGGCCCAAGAAAAAGCTGGTTAAGCAAAGGAAAATGTAGGATTCTCGAAAATGCTAGGGTTTCTGGAGCGGGAATTGGACATTCGAGAGAGTGCAGACCCATCTGTGGAAAAAGAAAAACCTGTGTTTCCAACTGCTTCTGGTTTAATGGCTAAACCTGTCACTTGCACCTTCTGCAAGGGTCCACACACCCCTAACCAGTGTACTGTACCTATGTCAGTAGAGGACCGATTCAAAAAGCTGGGAGAAGCGAGAGCCTGTTTTCGTTGTGCTAGAAATGGACATCGAATGAATGCAAGTAGGTTTAGAAAAACTTGCCAGTGTGGACGTGGATCACACATCCCACAGCTGTGTAAGACTGGTGGAGTAAAGGTTCAAGACACCCAGAGACAGCCTACAGTGACCCCACCAAGCAACACACCAAGTCACCCAAGTTGGAATCCAGTTGCCCCTCCCTATGTACCCTCAACCGGTACCCAGAGTCAAGTGCCACCATTGTCCCGACCTCCACAAGAGGCGATGACGTCATCTGCAAGGAATGCTGATTTTAAAACAACAGGAGTTATGATGAGAACTGTGTGTGATGCTATTGGGAATGTGGTTGTAAGAGCTCTATGTGATACTGGGGCAACTTTTACGATGATGTCTTCTCAGTTGGCTGCAAGTCTGCCGAAGAGAGTTGTTGGAAAATGTCATTTGCGGATTGAGACGCTTGGGGATGTGATGGAAGGTGAGTTTGATGTTGTTGAGGTGACTGCGAGAGGAGGGAACATTGCGAGTACCTTCACCTTTCAAGCTGTTGTAATGGATGAGTTGTCTGGTGTCTCTTTGAGAGGGTGGAGCCTGAGTGTTATCAAGCTCTTCAAGAGGTTGTTGGTGGTTGTCCAATCCTTGCATATCTTGCTGGTCCTGGTGCAGATGATATTGGTATTGTGTTTGGAGAAGATTGCTATGATACCATTGTTACAGGAATGACGTGGAAATTGAGAAATGGTCTCAAGAGAACACCGACAATCTTTGGGTGGATTTTTCATGGTGGCAGCGGGTCTCCTCCAGCTGCAGGTGTGGTAGCGAGAGCTAATGCCCATGCATTTAGAGCCACTGTTCATGAACAATTGCAAAACTTCTGGACTTTGGACCACCTTGGTGTTGTGCAAGAGGAGGTGTTGGAACCAGACTTAGAGCTGGAGGTGAAGAATGCTGTTCAGTGCGACGAATCTGGAAGTATGTTGTGTCGTGACCTTGGAAACCTCAAGCCCGAAAGAATTTAGCACTTAACAAGGGCCTCTGTGAAACAAGGCTTCGTCGCATGGTTAAAAAGATGGCACCTGAAGAGTACACAGCATATGACAATGAGTTACAAAACTCTCCTCAAAGAGGGGCATATCGAGCCATTGCCAAATGACTGCGTTCCCCAGTCATATATTTCACATAGAGTTGTTAAGCTTGATCGGGAGACAGCTAAACTGCGCATTGTACATGATCCCTCAGCTAAGTCTGAGGGTGGCCTTTCTCTCAACGATGCCCTTGAGAAAGGACCAAACCTTTACCCACTGTTGTGGGGCATACTTCCCCGTTTCCGTATTGGCAAGGTTGGCGTTGTGGGTGATCTCGAAAAGGCTTTTCTACAGCTGTCGCTCCATGATGAAGACCGGAATGTTTGTTGTTTCTTGTGGCTTAACTTGCAAGGAGAGATTGAGGTGTATAGATACAAGAAGGTTTTCTTCGGTGCCAAATCGTCACCATTTCTGCTTCAAGTAGTCCTGAAACAGCATCTCGAGAGTTTCATCAGCAAATCAGAAATGGCTTCCCAACTTCTTCGCAATCTTTACATGATGACCCGGTGAACTCTATGGAGAACACTGAAAAGGCAAGGGAGTTCTGGCATGAGGCGGTGCCCATCTTTAAAGATGGTGGCTTCAACCTACGAAAATTTCGGTCCAATGATGGAGATCTCCTCCGTGAGTTTTCAGACAGCCAAGTACAACAAATACACAAAGTACTTGGGGTAAGCTGGGACTTAAACTCTGATGAACTTCTCCCACTTGTTGACGTGGAAGATATTGTGCCCAAGAAACTTACGAAGAGAGAAGTATTGTCCTGTGTGTCTAAGATTTACGACCCGTGTGGGCTGGTGAGCCCGGTTGTCACGCCCCTAAAGATAATTGTCCAGGACTATTGGAAAGAGAAGCTCGGATGGGATGAGGAAGTCAGTCTCGATCTCCGAAGGCGTGTTGAAGAAGTGTTGAAAGGATTCTCCGGTGGAAATCATCTCAGAGTTAGCCGATGATTAGGAATCACACCCTCTCAGTACAAGGACACAAGAGTGTCGCCTCACATTTTCACTGACGCCTCCTCCAGAGCCTATGCAGCAGAAGCCTATCTTCGTGTAGCAGACATCAAAGGAAACGTAACAGTGAATCTTGTGGCTTCGAAAAGCCGACTTGCTCCACCAAATGGAGACACGATACCTCGTCTTGAACTTCTTGATGCCTTACTAGGAGCTCGACTTTTCAATTCACTAAGATTAGAGTACAATGAGATGCTCAAGATAGATGATGAATTCTTTTGGACAGATTCTAGTGTTGCTCTTGCATGGATTAACCAGGGACCGCGTGTGGGTGGAGTGTTTGTGGCTAACCGAGTGGAGGAGATTACAGCTGTTGATGGAGTGTGGTCATGGGTTCCCACAAATGAAAATCCTGTGGACTTACCTACTTGAGGTATGACAGTCACCCAGTTGTCTGGCTCTAAGATTTGGTGGAATGGCCCCGAATGGTTGAAACGACCTGAGACAGAGTGGCCAAAGCATTCAAAGAATGAAACAGGGAAAGCATTGCTGATGATGGCCGTAACGGACAATGAGGAACCTATGTATGTTGAGGACATTCTTGATACCTCCAGGACACAGGACAAGCAAGTACCTTCGAACATTGAAAAGCGTGGCATGGATGCTACGTTGGCACAGGTCTACTGGAAACAGTCAAGCCATACTATCCTTAGAGGAGTTGAACTGTGCTAAAACGGTTGTTAGTTTTGAAACGCCTCTTGTTTTTTGTACATTTCCAGTATTTGCTCCTTTGCGTGTTACTGTTCATTTGTTTCATTTCAAGTAGACACGTGACGCAATAGTTGTCACTTTTGTCATTACATAATTTAGTCTATTACATAGGGTCATGTTTCCGTTCGACCGCCACGTGTGTAGAGCATATTACTGTAACACAGTCGCTACTCGCTAGCTAGAATTCGCTACTGCTATTGACATTTTGAGGTGCTACAATTACCTATTTCAAGGAGCTAGACCAAAGTAAGTTACTCATATTGTTTACGCTCGGTTTATTCTATTGTTTCGTTTATCATTTGTCCTTTTCTCGCTGTTACGAGTTCGTTTTGTGAGTGGCGAATAGTTCGCAGCCTAAACAGAACGCAGGGTTGTCGGAACAACAACAAGGTTATTTATTCCAAATGAGCGTAGCAAATTCAACACAAAACTTCACAACAAGCACACGCTAGGCTTGTAAATTACAGTTCGACCTCTGTCACACTTGATTAAACACGGCCTCTGCCAAATATACACGCGACCTCTGTCACACCTCAATAAACACGGCCTCTGCCAACCTTTACACTTGACCTTTCTCGTACTACAATAAACACGTACCCTCTTCGCATAAACAACAACCTCTCTAAAAGCTAAACCGATTTGCTTATATACTAATGAGCGTAAGATTCTAGAACTTTCCGGCGCAACTAAATAAAGTAACATTACATATAAATCTATTTACAGGATCACACGTAAACGGGTCCAGAAACTGCTTAGTCACTATGATGCAAAACTAATTAAATATGCAAGAATATTCTAGAGTAAATTAGCATACAGTCATGCAACAATTTTTCGTAACATAACCCCCTCTTGAGAAGAAATTTCTTAAATTCGTACTAACAACGAAAAATTAATTAAATAGTGGAAAGAGAGGAGGTAGTCCAATGTCTCTAAAGTTATTCCTCTACTCTGCTCAGATAATCTGCTCCTACATTCTCGGATCCCTTGATAGCCTCAACTCTAAAGTTGTAGCTCTGAAGGAACATAGCCCAACGCATGAGCCGTCCATTAGCGAACTTCGCACTGTTGATATACTTCAGTGGTTCGTGATCAGTTTGTAGTACAAAGGGAACTCCGTATAAATACAGGTGAAACCTTTTGAATCCCCACACAATGGCTAAACACTCTTTCTCAATGGTTGAGTAATTACGCTCTGCACTTGATAATTTCTTGCTACCGTAGCAAACGGGGAACAGCTTGCCATCATGTTCCTGCATTAGTACAGCACCAATACCACTGTCGGAGGCATCAGTCCGCAGAAAGTAGGTTTTCTCTGGATCTGGCAACCGCAGGATTGGTTCTTTTGTGAGGAGGGCCTTGATAATCTGATAGGCTTTCTCTTGTGCCTCGCCCCATTCGACTTTGTTCGGTTGACCTTTGCGCGTGAGGTCTGTCAGCGGGGCAGCTAAGGCTGCGAAGTTGGGAATAAAATCTCGATAATATCCGGCTAAACCCATGAACGATCTTATCTACTTCTTTGTAGTAGGTCTTGGAGCATCTCTTATCTTTGCCACGTTGTCTTGATGAAGACCAATTAAACCTCCCTCCAAACGATGACCGAGAAAGTCAACAGCGTTAACTCCAAAAAGACATTTAGTCGGTCTTATGGTCATTCCAGCTGCTAATAATCGTCTAAACAACTCTTGTAGTATCTTGATGTGTTCTTCCCACGTACGGGTGTGAACCAAAATATCATCCCAGTAAAACTCAACGTTATCCATTCCATGCAATAGCTTCTTCATGGCTCTCTTTAAGGTCGCTGCAGAGTTGATCATACCAAACGGCATCTTCAGGAATTCATATGATCCGTCAGGCGTCACAAAAGCGGTCTTCGGTATGTCTTCCTCAGGTATAGAAATTTGCCAGTAGCCCTTACTCAAATCAATTCTTGTGAAATACTTGTCACCATTCAACTTCTGGAACAAATGCTCGGCAGTCGGCATAGGTTCAGGGTCGAACACAGTTAATTTGTTCAACTTCTGGTAGTCCACGCATATCCTATTTGTGTTGTCTTTTTTCTTAACAACCACGACAGGTGAGGCATATGGTGAACTTGACTCTCTTATAACTCCCATCTTCATCATGTCTGTAATATCCTTCTTCAGCGATTCTCTCAGGCTATACGGTACTGGGTAAGGTCTTGATCTGACTGGTTGATCGGATGTAAGTTTTATATGATGTTGAGCCAAGCTTGTAGTACCTGGAGCTTCTGTAAACAAGCTTTGAAACTGACTTGCAAGGCCTTTGAACTCTGCTCTTTGCTCATCAGTAAGGTTATCTCCAGTAGCCACATCTTTGAATGACTCTTTAGCGACATATCCACCAATTTCTAAAAAATCAACACCATCCATAGGATCAACTTCTTCCGCTTCATTTTTAGCATGTCCGCTCTTACTAATGTCAGCGTTCACTTCGACAGCCACTGCTCCAACGGGTACCGAATCCTCTCATTCAAAATACTTCTTTAGCGGGTTAGCATGGTAAACTCTCTCCTTTCCTTTGACACACACCTTATAATCGTTGAGACCCACTACTGCACTAACCTCAAATGGACCTTTCCACTGCATTAGAAGCTTGTTATGGTCGGTCGGTAGCAGTATTAATACTTTATCTCCTTGTGCAAACCTTCTGGCTTTAGCCTTACGATCGTAGTAATGCTTGCCTTTGTGCAGGGCTTTCTGAAGTTCAGTATGCGCAAGCTTGAGGGTATCTTCCAGCTTCTCACGTAGCTCAAACACATACTGGTAGCTGTTCTTTACTTCAGGTTCCTCCAACTCTTTCGTCCAGAGCTCTTTAAGAATAAACATCGGCCCTCTGACAGCTCTTCCATACAGCAACTCGAACGGCGAAAAACCAGTAGACTCCTGAGGTTAGATACGCAAACAATAAAGTGTTGATGTAACGATTCCACTGTGTCGGCTGCTCGCTGCACAATCTCTTTAACATGCTCTTCATGGTTCCATTAAACTTCTCCGTCAGGCCATTACACATAGGGTGATAAGGAGTCGTAGTGAGCTGTTTAATGCTCAACAACCGTGTCACTTTCTTCATAGACTCAGATACAAATTGCGTGCCGAGGTCACTCAAGATCTCTTCAGGCACTCCCAAACGACTAAAGATATCCACCAACGCTTCCGCCACAGTCTCCGTATCAATGTTTTTGAGCGGGACAGCTTCAGGATAACGGGTTGCAAAGTCGACCAATGTCAATATATATCTATGACCGTCTTCACTCGGGGGGCTAATAGGCCCAACCAGATCGATTGCTACTCTCTTGAACGGCTTGTCAATTAATGGCATCTTCTCCAGAAGAACCTTCGGTACAGAACCCTTGTTAACCGTCTTCTGACATACATCACATGACTTGCAGTAACGAGTCACGTCCCCTTGAATACCTGGCCAATAGAATGCGCTTTGAATCTTATCAGCCGTCTTCTTTATTCCCATGTGACCTCCCATGAGCGATCCGTGAGCTAGTTCCATGATTCGACTTCTCAGCTGTACAGGAACCATAACTTGCTTCAGGGGTTTACCATTATTCACGTAAGGGTGTTTGTAGACGCGGTACAAAACTCCACCTTTCACTTCAAATGAAATCTCAGCCTGGCCTCTCACAACTACATCATTTCGCTCCCAATATTTCTGTAAGCTCTCGTCATCATTTTGCATTTGTTTGAGCTTTTCTCTATCAACTACAGGACTTTCTTTCGTACTCGGTACCTTCGATGGGATACGTTCTCCGGCCTTCTTTGCTTGACCTCTCGTGGTTACAGCACACGCCTCTTGCACATGATCTTGCCAGCTTGGATCTGGGACGTCAGCAGCTCTCGCGCCTGGTACATTACCAACAATTAAGTCATAAACAGCATCAGGAAGACACTGCGCTTCCACTTGGCCCTTGAGATAAGGTGTATCAACGTCAATCTTTGCAATGGGCACTTTCCTTGCCGTGTTGTCGATGAGCAGCATAACATTAAAGTCGCCAGTGAACTGATCCTCAGACACAAGATCCTTCTTTACTACTATTCCGCTACAGCCAGTGTCTCTCAGGACATCAACAGACTTCTCTCCAACTCTACCTTTCACTACAGGCATTTTACTTCTCACTCCAGACAAAGGTTCAACACAGGCGCTACTCAATAATGGAATCTTC
This sequence comes from Pavona decussata, assembly GCF_977016875.1. Taxonomy (NCBI): domain Eukaryota; kingdom Metazoa; phylum Cnidaria; class Anthozoa; order Scleractinia; family Agariciidae; genus Pavona; species Pavona decussata. Next base: position 1,273,477 of record NW_028145437.1, on the reverse strand, counting down.
TTACCACAGGCTAACAGCAGCTTCTCATCTTTAATACAGGACTTAACTTCTTCCGCTGTGGGTTTACTCTCAGTCTGCTGAACTAAGCAACTGGCGCTCACTTGACCACGTTGCGCAGGGTTACCATCCTTACTTTGTCCTCCTGATCTCCGTCCACCTGATCGACAGTTTCTAGCTTCGTGTCCTTGCTTGCCACACAGAAAACACCTTTTTCCTATGGTTGGGCAGTTGGCGGCTCTATGACCACTGGAGGGCTGTTGAATTAGACTGTCTGTTCTTGGCTTCCTCCCTCTCAGGCGGTAATACCGGCTTTCTGCTCACTGAGCTAAACAAATGCTTACCATGGGCCTCCAAGTACTGGTCAGCTATCTTCGCAATTTGTGCTAGGGTTTCAGGTGCCCTTTCTCGTAGGTGAATGGCCAAATCCTTAGGGCAGGAGTCAATAAACTGTTCTTTCACTATCAAGTCCTTTAGACCGTCAAAGGTTCGCTCAGTATCTGAAAGCTCTAGCCACCGTAACAGGTACCTGTCCAGTCGCACGATAAACTGGTCCGGACTTTCGTCAACTTCCGGCTTAGACGCTCTTAATTTACGACGATAGCCGTCTTCTGTGAGATCATATCTCTTCATCAGCGCAATCTTGACTTTACCGTAATCTCTAGCTGCTTCTTCAGATAGGCGTGAGTACACTTCGAGTGCTCGTCCAGACAACAGAGCACTGAGCTTTGATGCCCATCCAGTTCTATGCCACTTGGCTGTATCTGCAAATCTCTCGAACCTCTGCAAATATGCGTCCAAATCATCTTTACCATCCACGAACGCTGGAAGTTTCGGCGCTTTAGCTCTATCATCTCTCTCTGCGGTACGACCATCACCATTCGTTGCTGCTAACCTAGCAAGTTCTAACTCATCTTCTCTCTTGGCGGCCTCAGCAATTTCCTTCTGTCTCATGAGGTCAGCTTCATGTTGTAATTTCCTAATTTCTCTTTCCTGACGTCTCGCTTCCCTTTCTTCATCCTGGCGTCTGCGTCTCTCTTCTTCCTCACGTCTCTGCCTTTCTGCTTTCTCTTCTTCCTCACGTCTTTGCCTTTCTGCTCTCTCTTCTTCCTCACGTCTTTGCCTTTCTGCTCTCTCTTCTTCCTCGAGCTTCTGCTCCTTTACTAACTGCCTTTGTTTTTCTTCTTTCTCTTCTTTCAACTTCTGTTGTTCATGCACAAATTCAAGTAGCTTTTCACCTTCCAGTCCAGACTCCTTACCAAGTTGCATAAGTTTCTCCATTTGACAGCGTTAGAATTCCAAGGCTCTTTCACTTGCTACCACTTGTTTCCACGGCACAGTTACTTCCTTGCGAGTTGCGATCCTTTCCTGGTTATCGGTAGACAACAAACAGTTCCTTGAATTCCACTCTCCCGGACAGGCCCCCAATGTTACGAGTTCGTTTTGTGAGTGGCGAATAGTTCGCAGCCTAAACAGAACGCAGGGTTGTCGGAACAACAACAAGGTTATTTATTCCAAATGAGCGTAGCAAATTCAACACAAAACTTCACAACAAGCACACGCTAGGCTTGTAAATTACAGTTCGACCTCTGTCACACTTGATTAAACACGGCCTCTGCCAAATATACACGCGACCTCTGTCACACTTCAATAAACACGGCCTCTGCCAACCTTTACACTTGACCTTTCTCGTACTACAATAAACACGTACCCTCTTCGCATAAACAACAACCTCTCTAAAAGCTAAACCGATTTGCTTATATACTAATGAGCGTAAGATTCTAGAACTTTCCGGCGCAACTAAATAAAGTAACATTACAATATAAATCTATTTACAGGATCACACGTAAACGGCTTCAGAAACTGCTTAGTCACTTTGATGCAAAACTAATTAAATATGCAAGAATATTCTAGAGTAAATTAGCATACAGTCACGCAACAATTTTTCGTAACACTCGCACAGATTTCTGTATTGTTGTTTTATGGTTAGTTAATCAATTAGAGCAATTACATAAGAATCGATTTCGTTCTTGTTGCTTTTTAGTTCGAACCACAACTGTAACCACAACTGTAACCACGATCATTGTCACAGCCACACATATACGCATTTCAGCTAACGCTACCACAGTTACGACCGTATCGTTACAGTTCTGAAAGGTTATCAAGTATTTGTGAAGCTATCTTCGTCAAGTGTGATTCATTAAAGACATTAGTGATTGGAACTTTGACCTGTGTTGTTGTGCGTTCGCATTATACGCTCCGTAATCTCAGTTACTTCTATCCTGTGACCTGCGAAGGTCACAACGGTTATCTTGAAGCAAGTGCAGAGAAAATTTTTCTCTAGGGAGTTAAAGTCGCTGGAAAATGGCCAACCTGTTCAGCGTCAGTCTTGTCTAATATCCTTACATCCGTTCTTGGAAGGTGGATTAATAAGGATGGGTGGCCGTTTGCAACAAGTGGACGTAACCTCTGATGAGCTTCATCCTGTCCTTGTAAAGAAGTGTGGTGTCATCGACCAGTTAGTACTTCACATTCATGAACAAATGCAACATGCTGGTTCTGCAACAGTTATCTCGGAACTGAGACGCCAAGGGATTTGGATCCTGCGCTCAAAGAGGTTGGTCTCATCAGTTATACGGAAGTGTAGGAAATGCAGCAGGTTTTTAGCTGCTCAGGCATCTGAACAGACGCCCCCGCTCCCTCGATGTTGTGTGACCTGCAAGAGTCCCTTTGAAACTACTGGTATGGATCTAGGAGGACCCCTATACTTGAAGAATAACAGCAAGGTCTGGTTCGTTTTGTTCACCTGCATGTCAGTAAGAGCCATTCATTTAGAACTTGTGACGTCGTTGTCTACAGAAACGTTGATACAGGCACTGCAGAGATTTATGAACAGACAAGGTGTCCCTCAGTTATGCATAAGTGATCATGGATCAAACTTTGTGGCGGCCGCTAAGTGGGTGAGAGAGAAGAATGTTGACATGAAGTGGCAGTTTGTGGTTGAACGTGGACATTGGTGGGGAGGAGCCTGGGAGAGGTTAGTGGGCATTGCCGAAGGACTCCTACGTTGCTCATTAGGTCACGCCGTTCTTTCCTGGGAGGAACTAGTAACTGCTCTAACTGAAGTAGAGAAAGTCATCAACTGCCGGCCTATCACTTACTTGTGGTAGTCAGCTAATCGTGATGGTGGTGTTCCTATCCCTTTGTGCCCTGAACAGTTCCTGTTGCCACCCCGAGGAGACTTCGAGGAAGATGAAAGAGAACTGAACCTCTCTGGCGAATTTCGACAAAGAAAAAAGTGGCTGTCCTCCATGAATGACCTTTGGAGGAAAGAATACTTGCATCAAGTGCTGGGTTCACAAGGAGAAGTTTGGAATACTCTACCAAATCCTTTGAAAGTCGGAGAGGTTGTCCTTGTAGCTGACGACAGAGAAAAGTGTCTTAATTGGAAGATGGGGGTTGTTCGACACCTCATTATTGGTCGAGATGGAAGATGTCATGCTGCTATTGTACAGGTGAAATCGGGTATGCTGACGCGACCAGTTTGCAAACTGTACAAATTGGAGATTTGTGCTGAATCTGACAATCTCCCGCCCATCACAAGGCTACCAGAGGATACTGATAAGGATGACGATAGACAGTGAGGCCGATATGACAGACGGTGAAGAAGAAGCTGAACATGAAGTCCCCATACCACAAAGGACTTGGAGTGGAAGAGAGATTGTCCGTCCAAGTCGCTTTAGAGACTGAGTCGCAACTTACTGCCGCAAGTTGCGAGGTGGAGGATGTCGAAAGCTGAACAATTTAGTTTAATCGTTTTGTTATTAGTCTCGAGTAGGAAATCGGAAGTGACGTTGACATTATCATGAATTGTTCTACCCCCCTCTAGCGAGAGTAGAATTGTAGCATGTGCTCGTAGGACAAGAGTGTTTTCATTAGAGCTAGAGTTTGTAGTAGCTGTGAAAGTTGTGCTTGTTTCGTGCTGGAAACGTTTTAGATCGGGCGAAATAAACGTGAGACAACGGAAGGAAACGGTGTGTTTAATGTGTTGGATTTGGAGATCAAACACAAATTCCCTTTGAGTTTTCTAACCTTTAAAGTGTCCCCATCAAGTGAAAAAAATTGATTCAAGAAAACAGCGCTAAAAATTCGACAATTCATTTTATTTCAAAATTCTTGGTATAGTTTGATAGCCTGCTCTATAAGCTTTAATTTGATATAGGGGTTTAGGTATCTACGAAAAGTACAGTTTAAACCGGACGCGCTACATTGCTTAGAGGCGAGACACATCTTAAGACATTTGTGTCCCGATAGGTGTAGTAAATGAGGTGTAATTTGATGGAAATAAGATCGATTAACTAGTTTCTATGCTTTGTACATGTAGGATATGTGCCTGGGGATTATACACCATGTCTGTGGTGAGCACGAGTGGGAGGATGGGGAATGTTCACATTGAATATTGACAGAAGCAGAAGATGGAAAGACGATATTGGCGAAGGATTCAAAAGCAGCAGAAGAGTTAAGGAAGATTGTATTTGATGGAGATGGCTGAAGAGTCTACAGTACTATGTGAATTTTAGGTAATGAATATTGTACAGTATCCCTAATCCAAACTAAGAGGAGTTTGTAGGTGTAGATGTCTAAAAGTAACAAAAGACCACCTTTCCTTGATTCTCTGGTTTGTCAATGGGCAGATATATTAATCCTCCTAAAAGGGGCTGAAGGGTAGAAAATACAGTACACTGTTGGAGTGTTTTCAATAAGAGCTTGCACCTGCTGGAACTCCACCTCATATTATGTTGTGAAAGCTGACTATAATCCCTACAATTTTGTATTGAACCTTGTGCTAATGAATGTGTTCATATAAGCCATATTGGAGAAGCAAAAATGGAGAGATTTGCTTTTGGGAAATAAATTTTATTTTCATGCAAATGTATTTTGTTTTGCTCCTCCAACATAGCCACTGTGAACACACTGTTAGTAATATGGTTATGCTCAAAGTGCTGAAAACAGCAATTCTTAGCCATGTGATTTTAAAAAATTCTTCCCCAGAAAGATGAGGTTTTGAACCTCTCGTTACCCTCTACAGTATGGCGTTATATCTCCACCGCTATTTCGGCTAGGCCTAACTGACTCTCCATGTTCTACCTTTTGCCAAGAGGACATAAAGTCCATCGAGCATTTGCTTTACTCTTGCGAAGTATGTTTTGAATTTTGGCAACACGTTTTGTCCTGGTTAAAGGATAATGGAATTCAAATCAATACACAAAAAGAGACAGATTTGATATTTGAAAAATTTGATACCACGGATGACTTCACTCTAATCAATCACATGTTACTAATGGGTAAATTCTATCTTTAGTCCAGTAGATGTAAAAAAATATCCGGCCAGTTTTTATCGCAAGGACTAAACGTGTGTACAACATTGAGCTTTATATTGCAAGGGAGAATGATAAACTTCTGCAGCATCTTAAGAAATAGGAGAAATAAATTCATATTTTTCAATAATCCAACGTGACGACATTCAATGGAAGGTATTTAAACAGTGACAGGTTTTGTGTGAGTGAAAACCAATACAAAATGTTCTTGTACTTGACTTTGTATTGTTGTTTGTTGTTGTTTCTGTTTTAGTTTTATTTTATTTTGTTAACTAGTATTACGTGGTTTTTTTCCTTTGTAATTGTTAAAATTGTATTCTTGAATATTTAATAATCAATAAAAATTAACAACAAAAAAATTTTTAAAAAAAGTTATATCCGCCAAAATTAAAGTTCACATTTTAACATTCAAGTTCACAATGTAACACATGAGTTTACGTTGCAACACTCTAGTTGTAATCCAACATACATGTTTACGATTTAAGATTCGCATTGACAATGCATCATTCCATTTGAAAAAGAAAATACAAGCCCACACTCAATTCCCGAGAGGAATGTACTGAATTCGCGGAACTGCTATTTTAATATTTCATTTTAGAGACTACAATCCATCATTAGAACCTTGTATAACGCTCACAGTTTATTTCTATAGCTTTCACACATACGTCACATTTCTTGCACATTTCCCCCTTCACCCTACACTCTCTGCATATCTATACAGCGCGCGCGGAATATTTTCTCATCCCTGATGATGCCGTTGATTGGCGAAAGCTTGGATTTTAGTTTTTACTTTCAAACAGCAGTTTAAGGCCTCAATTGAACAGTTTTATATATGTTCAATTCTTTGGTTGAGGGTGCTTTTTCCTGCAAAAGTGTCAGGATTAGGTAATGTAAAGACTCTAGTTTAATTGCAGAGGTCACACCATGTGGTTCTATTAAACAACCTCCTGGCCTTCTTTTATCAGGGGCAATTTCATCCCATTGCTAAAGGAGAGGTACATTTATCAGAGTATGGTATTTGTTATATTGATCTGTCAATCACCTTTGGAATCACCATTGTTCTGTTTACAATTATTTGTGGTTTTCGCAGATATATGGTTAAATATTAAGGACAAAACTGTCCATTGTGTTAACAACACATCTCCATGAAAATCTGTCTAGGGGAAGTATGTATATTTTCGGAAACATCACATTACATTTTTCATAAATTTGAAGAACGTTTTGCACGGCTTATTTCCAATTTAGATTTCCCAACAAATAAAGACAAACTCAGAATCAATCTGTGTACCCCCATCAGTTACAAAAACCGTTACAAAAACTAAGATAGAATAGTCATAATAATCACAAAAATATGCTAAAACAAATTACCAGCAATAATGCTACCACGCAATGGTCCCCCTAAGGGTGATTAATCATACACCATCCCACAACATAGTGTTCGCCACCTTTATCACACCTAACACGAGAGGGTAGTCCATGTGTATTCACTGCATTGGTGAACAGGTTGAGGACAGTTGAAGCTTGGTTGTTTGGTGACGCATGTAAATAGACTGGCAATTGGGAATATCCATAAACCCCATGGACAACAATCCTCCACCTTAAATGTAACAGGATGTTTTATTGTTGAGAAACAAACAATAATAGTTTCCATACATCTGTACACTACTTTGACAAGAGCCAGAGTGTAGCATTATAATTCTAAGTCAAAATTTTCCTTCTTTCAAGTTAAATGCTGTTATCTGCATTTCCCCCTTGTCCTTGTGCTAATTCCATGGGATACCTGTGGTACACACAGTGGAAATTCTATTTATTTTCTTTTTTTGTTTGTTTTATTATTCTTCATCTGAGTCACAAACTGCAGTCTTTTATTATTTAACCTGACCCAAATTCTTTTGTGTCTTTTGTAATAAGAGAAAAAAATACTTTCTTCCAAGCGAGCTGTCAACCGCTACTTACTAGATGATACAGGTGCAGCACATGAAGCACAGCCAAAACCGAAGAAAAAAAACAAAGAGCAAAGAAAGAGAAGACGGATTTCTGACGAGATGATAAGCCATGAAGTTGAAGAAGAAGACAGACGAAGAGGAAGGGCGAGAATATTTATTTTTTGACATAGAATCACGCCAAGACAATGGACAACATATCACCAATCAGCTAATCCTGCAAGTTGACACGGGGTTTGAGAGGTGTTCAAAGCAGATGACTGCATTAACTAATTCTGTACATGGTTGTTGGATGGAACTCACCAAGATGCCATTGTCATTGCCCATAACCTAAGAGGATACGATGGGATAGTGAGGAGGTTTTCAGTCGGGCTTCAAGTGCGAAAGGGATGATTGTTAGTCTCAGCCAGCAACTGGACCACATTCTAAAGACAAGGACTCAAGGAATCACTCCAATCCTGTCCCACTCCCATCCTAAATTAGACCACAGGTGTCTAAAAAATTATGGACTTTTGATCAGCATTGCTGAAAAGGCAAGTGTTTCAGTAATTCTGTTTGTTTATTGATTAAGTGCAGAGCTTGGTGCTAAATTCGTGTGGCTTAGCACAGCTCGGCCCTTCAGCCTGACCAATTTATTAACCTAGCTTCACGATTTTTAGAAACCCCCAAATCATCCAGACTAGTTTATAAGAAGCTTGTGTCAAATAAAAGCGAATGACCAAAATCAAGCGAAGAAATATGGCGCGAACAAATAAATGTTGAGCTGGACCAAAATATTGCCTGGGAAGTAGCTTATGAAATGGCCTTTAAAACTAAAAGCTGAAGCTTAGAGTTTTCAATTTCAAATTCTTGCGTCGGTGATTAGCGACCAACACCTTTCTCAACAAAATGTGACTTGTAGATGATGAGATTTGTATTTTCTGTCAGAGTGAGAGAGAAAGCCTTTTTTCACTTATTTTGGGAATGCGCAAAAATTGAGATCTTTTGGAACAGAATTTTTTCTTGGTTGAAGTCTTGCAAAATTATTTCTAAGGAGGTTAACCTGCAGGTTAACATTGCTTTGAACCTAAGGCCCAAAGGGCAGCCTTGACACAGTTTACTCCGGTTGTACAGGATATGCCTCCCAAGCCAAGTCCTGAACTTCCCGATGAGGCCAGTGCTAGTTCAACAACAACAAACAGTCCAAGTCTTCAGTTTATTTCTTCTGAAATTGCACGAGTCCCCCACCTGGATGTTGCTTTTTCTACTCCCGACGGATTTCAAATTTGGAAGCAGCAAAGGACCTCTGCAGTAACTATCACAGGTTTCTCTACACTCTCACAAGAAACCCAACTAGCTCTACTTACAAATGTCCTTAGCGATGATACTGTAAAAAAATGAACCTGCTAGCCCTCCCTGATGTCAACGCTATCATTGAAGCTTTCCAGACCCAGGTATGTGGGAGCACAAGTGTCTTCGTTCGCGAATATGAGTTTCATAATAGAATCCAAGGGTCAAATTAATCTTTTCAAGAATTTTACAGCGATTTGCAGTCCCCCTTAAGTAAATGCCAGCATGAGGATTTTGCAAGACGGCAAGCAAGATGTCTTGTACTTCTTGCCAGACTAGTAGCTGCTATAAGGTCTAATAATCTCCGAAAAAGTCTTTTGTGTATGCAAGACCTAACCCTTGAAAAAGCTGTACAACATATTCAAGTTGATGAGACTACCTCAATTCAGGCTACTCAGTTCTCTACTCAAGTAAACAAAGCAGGTGCATCTACTTACAAACAAGGAAAGGGAACTAAAACCTCCTACAAACAGAGCCCACCTCACAGTGAAACTCGGGACGAAACTCCTAGAACATGCAAATTTTGCATGAAATTTCACACCTTCAGAAAGGAATTGTGCCCTGCTAAAGATTCTATTTGCAAGGTGTGTCACAACAGAGGCCATTGGGCTAACTCCCCGAATGTGCCCTAGCATCTCTAGCCTAGAGCAGGGCGATCCAGTGAAGAAAGCAAACCAGATTTTGGTCCGATTCAATCCAAATCATCCAGTAATCTCTCCCTCAAGTCGATTTCGGCCCTTGGGGAATCTCAGATAAGTGCAACTGTATCTGTGAAGTCCATCAACGTTTCTCCCATTCCCAGTGTAGGAAGTCACTGCCACGTTTATTTTCTCATTGGAAATAACAATTGGATCCAGAGTTGCATGGTTGATCCAGGTGCTAACATAAACTGTGTTGGTTATGATTGGATTGCTCACTTTGAAATTCCTGAATGGAACTATAATCTTGAGATAAGATAAGATAAGATAATACTTTATTGAACACTCCCCAGAGTGGCTTTTCGGTGATCAATACATCATGTTTAAAATGAAAAATAAGGTAAATTAATATATACATACATATAAGAACGATACATAAAAGGTAGAATATTACTAATCGAAAGTCTATAAATAACTTAGTGTCCCGTAATATATGCTTAAGTTTACGCTTAAAAACCTCATGATTTTTACTAAGTTTAAGATCTTTATCTAAGCTGTTCCATAAACTGACAGCTCTGTACTGGAAGGACCGCTGACCGGTAGCTGTTCTGAATAAAGGGATATTCAACTGTTATGAATTTCGTGTCACGCTACTGGGAGCTTGGCCCCTGGTAACTAGCTTGGATCGAAGGTAGTCAGGGACGCAACCCGTCATACATTTGAAAGTAAAAACAGCGTCTCTTAGGTAAAGTTGCTGTGTTACAGTTAGCCAGTGTAGCTCCCGTAGCCACTGGAGTAATGTGATCGAATTTGAGTCTGGCCTGTAAAGACTGCGGGTGGCTTTAAGCTCGAAATTGAAGCACGTGTCCTTCTGAAGATTTCCTGGCCCCCACAGCACCCAGTTCTCTCAGCTAACCAGTGGTTCTACATCGTCCATGGTGAAGATGGGTTTTACTTGGCACCCCTGCTTGCCGAGCTCTTGGAGCCATAGACAAGCAGTGGCCCTTGTCTATTCTGAAGGAAAGAGCGCAGTTTTCTTCTTCAACTGTCAAGACAGCTCATGCTGACACTGTTCATGCTCCAGCTGAATGCTCTCTGCCTGATTGTTGTCTCAAAAGTCCACACCCAGGAGCATCCACTTTCAGAAGACGAGCTATTGCCTAATTTGAATTGGATCCACCACTCAGCAACTAAAGTGTGTTCCCAGGTCCATGTTCTTCAAGCCTCCTCAGACCAACAGGTTGTTTCCAATGATGATGAGACTTCTGTTTCTTCTCTCTTGCAAGAATATAAAGACGTCTTCCATGAGACTGTTCTACCTGCAATGTCAGGTGCACCCTTTAAGATCAACCTTAAACCTGATGCCACACCCTGTGCTCAACTAAAAGCACGGAAAATTCCTATCCTTTATCTGGATCAGCTAAAGAAGCAGCTTAATGAGATGGAACAACTTGGAGTAATCACAGCGTGTGAAGAGCCAAGTCCTTGGTGTCATCCGATCGTAATCGCCCCAAAGAAGGACACCGATGAACTCCAAAGTTGCATTGACTTACTCGTTTAAACCGTTTTATGCAATGTGGGTATCATCTGAGTAATTCTCCTTTTAAGGCCGTTACAAGTATCCCGCAGGAGGAACTTGCATTCTTCTGCAAATTTGATGCTCCCCATGGTTACTGGCAAGTCCCACTTGCTCCTGAGTCACGCCCTCTAACCTGCCTCATTACACCCTTTGGTCGCTGTGTGCTATAGGGCTGCATTTGGCATCAACAGCATCTCTGAATGGTACAACCGCCGTATGGACAAGGTCGTTGCTGGCCTAGAAGGTGTTCGTAAGATTGTTGACGATATTTTGATCTATGCCCCAACTCTCTCTATTCTGAAGAAGCGTAGCCGTGCCTTCCTTGATCAGTGCCATCAGCATGGTGTCACCCTCAAGAAAGCAAAGTCACAGCTTGCTGTCACTGAAGTGGATTTTGGTGGCTTTCGCCTGTCAACAACAGGAATTCAAACCAGTCCTGACCTCCTGAAGTCAATTAGGGATTTTCCTCGACCAAGGAACCTCACAGAACTTCGCTCGTGGTTTGGTCTGGTGAACCAGCTTGGTAATTTCTCCAAAGAACTTACTGAAATTATGGTCCCCTTTCGCCCTCTTCTTACACAGGATGCAGTCTTCCAGTGGCTCCCTAAACACGACCATGCCTTCGTTGAAGCAAAATCTCGCCTGAGTACCACGCCTGTTCTAACATATTTTGGGGTTGATCAACAAACTGTTCTCGCTACTGATGCGTCTCATCTTAAAGGACTGGGTTTTGTTCTCCTTCAGCTGGTAGATGATGTGTGGAGACCTGTTCAAGCCAGTTCACGTTTCTTGACTCCTACCGAAAGCCGTTATGCCATGATAGAGCTTGAGGCTCTTGCTGCTTGCTGGTCTATAAAGAAGTCCTACATGTACCTTCAGGGCTTACACCACTTCACCGTGCTCACTGACCATCAACCTCTCATCCCAATCTTAAATTCTATGGGGATCGCAGACGTTGAGAATCCCAGACTTTAGCGACTCATGATGAACATGCTGCCTTACTCTTTCACAGCGCAATGGGTAAAAGGAAAAGATCATTTGGCGGCAGATGCCCTTTCGCGCTTTCCTGTAGACCAGCCCTCACTTGATTTTTTTTTTAAAGTTTATTCCAAACAAAACATAACTTACAATACTAACATTTCTTACTAATTAAACAATACCACACGTTACTTACAATACTGTAGCATAACTTAAAATAACTAAACTTAAATTGTACTACTTACAGTAAATGCACAAAGAAAAATAGGAAGTTACGAAACGAAAAAAAGCTACATACAATCAGTTTACTATAAACAATACAAAAACTGGAGTTTGCACAATGCTCATAACACCTATTAGATTCTAAAGACGAACACAACACAATTAAAAAAGCGTGAATACGGACAAAAGTACACATTTCCTGGTAGTCTTATAGCACAGGGGCCCACGTTACCATAAATTTCTTTAAGTTGTTATTTTTCGCAGCAATTGTACGCAGAATAGTTAGTTTGTTTTTCACACATAAAAGAAAACCTTCAAAGTTTAAGTTGCCATTGCATACACTTGTGGTGAAAATGTGGTATTTAGCAATAATGAGAGAGTAGTTGAGGACAAGCCAGGTTTTTGATTTTTCATACCAACCATAGAAGATCACGCTCTCGGATCAAGTTATTTTTTCTTGAAAGCTTTCTCGCCACCAGAGTCTAAAATGATTTCAAAAAGTCGAGGATACATGACATGTAAACAGCATGTGGCTTAAAGACTGGCACTCGGAATTGCATAGGGGGCATACGTGTCTTTTATCCCAGCACGGAACAAGTTGGATTGTGTCGGTAAAATGTCATGAATAATTTTAAATTGAAAGAAAATTAATTTTGCTTCTTTCAAAATTTGAAATGGAAGCATATAGACATTTTGGATGTTGTCTTTTGTGAAGCCGTAATTTAAAATCTTGTTCTCTGCCATTGGTGTTGAGTAGCTATTACTCAGTATTATCGAATAAGCTGTTTTTGTTGATGGAAGTCGGGCGACTAGTCCGAGTCCTCTCTGGACATCTGTATTTTGGATGCTTTTCTTCCAGTTTGCTGGGATAGCATTTAATACACCGTAATAGGTGGTAAGAGGTACATTTAAGTTGAATTTTGCTTTTAGATCAGCCAGAGAGAGAAAATTTTTGTCTTCAGCGAGTAAGTCTTTGATGTACATTATACCGTTAATGAGCCAGGAGTTATACAGGATTGGTTTTCCATCCACGAGAATGTTACTATTGTTCCAGATTATTTGGTTCTGTGCTGCTTTGTCATTATCGGTTAAGAGCTTGAAATTTTGCCAGTAATTCAGAATTGTTCTGTAAAAATCAGGTAGATTTTGTAGGTCAAACAATTGCATATCATACTGGCATTGGGTGAAAAAACTGATTCCACCATGTTGGCTCAATGTGTGCTCAGGAATTATTTTCCATGCGGCGTGGTTATTTTCTGCAAATCTTTTAATCCAGGCTATTTTAAGTGACTTCTCCATAAGTTCAAAGTCAATCATTTTTAAACCGCCATACTTCCTTTCAGCAATAATAGTTTTCTTTTTTATTTTGGCGGGTTTGCCGTCCCAAATAAAGTTGAAAATGATTCTGTTGATTCTCTCTACAGTACGTCTTGACATTGTTAATACAGAGGCGCTGTAAATTAGTTTAGACAAACCTAAGGTTTTTACAATGTTAATTTTTATCATAAGAGTAAGATTTCTTCGCTTCCAGCAACTGAGGGTTTTTTCCAATTTATCTATCTTTTCCTCCAGATTAAGCATCCAAGCGCGTTCGGAATCGTAAGTAAAGGATATTCCGAGGGCGAGAACAGGATCATCTGGCCACTTGAAGCCGAAGGGTTTTTCTTTGCGGTTTTTCCAGGTACCTAGCCACATAGCTTCGGTTTTGCTTGTATTAATTTCTAAGCCACTTACACGTTTAAACTCTTCTAGAAGTTCTAATAATCTTAGCACTGAGTCGCAGTCACGTACTAGGACCGTTGTATCATCCGCATACTGTGTAATTTTAATTTCTTTTTGGCCTACGTTAATGCCTTTGATACTCGGGTCTTTTTTTAACGCCCTGGCAAAAAGGTTCAATTCCGATAACGAAAAGAAGGCCTGACAAGGGGCAACCTTGCCTAACTCCTCGCCCGAGAAGAAAGAATTCGGATGCATGACCATTATGTAAGACGCAACTGGATACTTGATTGTATATTATTTGAAACCAACTTAACATATCAGGGCCAAAATTAAACATTTGTAGAGCAGTTTTTAAGTGGGCCCATTCAATTGTGTCGAATGCTTTTCGAAAGTCGAGGAATAAGGCAATTCCAGGCTTTTTTGCGTATTCAGTAAAAAACATGACATCATGTATTAATCTAACATTTTCGCCAATGAAGCGGCCTTTAACGTAGCCAGTTTGATCAGGGTTTATAATTTTTGGGAGCACCTTTTCCAGCCTTTTTGCCATAGTTTTTGTCTGTATTGAGCAGAGAAATTGGCCTCAAGTTTTCCAGCATAGTTTTATCATTACTTTTTTTGGGAATTAACGATATGATTCCTCGTCTTTGACTAATAGAAAGAATACCAGTCCGAAAAGCATGATTAAAACTAGAAACGATTTCATTACCGAGCTCGGGCCAAAAAAATTTATAAAACTCTGCTGAGAAACCATCGGTACCAGGAGATTTGGCATTTTTGAATTCCTTTAAAGCGTTTAAGCATTCGTTTTCTGAGACAAGACCTTCACACTGCTGTTGTTCCTCTTCTTTTAATGGAGATATGTTATCAGGTTTGAAAAAAGTGGATTCAGGCGAAACATCAGTGCTGTTAGATCTGTAGAGTGTTTCATAAAAGCGTTTTTCTTCCTGTAATATTTCAAACTGATCGGAAGTGTATTTATTACTACCAACTTTTAATTTAGTAACCGTTTTTCTATTTTGATTTCGCTTTTCTAGATTATAAAAGTATCTTGTATTTCGTTCACCTTGTTCATGCCAAAGTGCCTTACTTCTAATGATAGCTCCTTTTGTCTTTTGTCTCACTTGATGATGAATTGTGTGAAGCTCATGCTGAAGTAGCTGTGCACGCCCGCTTTGCTGATAAGTCGACTGAAGACCTGCAGCTACATGAAGTTTCTAATGCCCAACACACCGACCCTCAGCTTTCTCGAGTCGCAGACTATGTCCGCTGTGGATGGCCCGACTCCCTAGAAGAAGTCGATGATCTTGCTAAACCCTTCTGGCCCACTCGCCATCAACTTTACCTGGCTAATCCACTGACTGATCATTCTCTTCTGTTGATGAATGGCCGCACTGTCATCCCATCATCCCTTCAGAAGAAGATCCTCTTGACCCTACATGGAGGGCATCAAGGCATTGACAAAACTCGACGCCGTGCCCGTGATTCTGTCTTTTGGCCTTGTATTGATCGGGAAATCGAGGACATGATCAAATGCTGCCACCAATGTTTGTCACTTCTCCCAGCAAATTGCAAGGAACCACTCCAACAGCCACCATTGCCAACAAGACCTTGGGATAAGGTTGGTCTTGACCTTTGTTCTCTTCATGGAAAAGAGTACCTCATCATCACCGATTATTTCTCATTCTTCACTGAAGTACGTAATTTAAGGAAAAATACTAAGGCCCCAATCATTATCAAAGAACTGAAGGAAGTATTTTCTCAATTCGGTAGTCCTGTAGAAGTCGTCTCAGATGGAGGCCCCCAGTTCAGTTGTAAGGCCTTCCAAGACTTTGCCAAAGAATGGGGTTTCCAACACACCCTCTTATCTCCTACGCATGCCCAGTCCAATGGTAAGGCTGAGGCAGCTGTAAAGAATGTGAAAAAGCTGCTCAAGAAATGTGGAGCCCTTAATAACGAGTTCTGGAAAGGAATGCTGGCAATCCGTAACACACCACTTTCTAGCGGAAAGAGCCCTGCTCAGTTGTTACTTGTACGTTCCATGCGTGATTCTTTTCCACGTTTACCAAACCCTAAGGATAACATTTGTAACTCCCGACACAAGGCGAAGAATCTTACATAACAAGACTAAAGAGAAACGCAACTATGATCAACAAAGCAAAGATCTTTCTCCGCTACACCCAGGATCTCGCGTGGCGATCCCCTCTTGCACCAACACTGACTGGTCCGTCCTTGGTACCATTCTTGAACTCCGTCCCCACCGTACCTTCTTGGTCCAAACTGACCAAGGTTCAGTTCTCATCCAGAATAGAAGATACTTGAGGCCTGCACACTGACAGTTTTGTTCTTTAACTCACCCCTTTTGTTCAAATTGTACTGCTTTATCTCCTGTAGGGGAGGAGAGAAGATGTTGCATGGCCAACTCTGGGTGGGGAAGGGAGATGTGGTGTTGTCTGTTAAGGGACTGGGGATGAGCGAAGGACCACATGGTCTAGTGAATCTAGTGATTAGCATCAAATTTCTCACTTAAGCTATCAGAAAGATCATGAAAGTTTAAGGTATGATCACCCAAGATGAATTTTCTTGATGTTTAACAACGTCTCCCCACTACTGCTATAATAAAGTAATTTTATGTATTTGGACAAGAAACGAGAGAATCATCTGCATGTAAATAACAACAAATAGATCAAAAAAATTTTCAGCATTCGGTATTGCAGTAGCACCAACATTGACAGCCTCAGATGCAGAACAAGCCCAAGCACAAGCCCTAGCAAATCCTGCACCAGCACCAGTTTGCCCTGCAGGTGGTGAGCTAACTGGTACTGGTGCTGCATCAGCTAATCCAGACCCAACTGATACTGGTGCTGCATCAGCTAATCCTGACCCAACATGCCGTGAGCCAACTGGTAGTGGTGCTGCATCAGCTAATCCTGACCCAACATGCCGTGAGTCAACTGGTACTGGTGCTGCATCAGCTAATCCTGACCCAACATGTCGTGAGCCAACTGGTACTGGTGCTGCATCAGCTAATCCTGACCCAACATGCCGTGAGCCAACTGGTAATGGTGCTGCATCAGCTAATCCTGACCCAACATGTCGTGAGCCAACTGGTACTGGTGCTGCATCAGCTAATCCTGACCCAACATGTCGTGAGCTAACTGGTACTGGTGCTGGATCAGCTAATCCTGACCTAACATGTCGTGAGCCAACTGGTAATGGTACTGCATCAGCTAATCCTGACCCAACATGCCGTGAGCCAAATGGTACTGGTGCTGCATCAGCTAATCCTGAGGTTGAGGTTGGACTGTACCACCTTTATTCTTCAACCGCAGCTGTCAATGGAAATGGAAAAAAAAAAACAAAAGTTATTGGAGAAAGTGTGGGTGAGCATTTATGACTCGCGCCTTACAGATGAGCAGGTTTGCAGACTTGCAGCCAAGCACAATCTGGATAACCAGGGAAGTAAACAGACAAAGTGGATTGATTGCGTGGTTGCATGCTGACAGTGGCTCTACAAGTTAGCCAAAGCCGATATTGACCAAGATAACACACCTAAAAGCTCTACAGAGTAGAAGACATGCCAAAGCATGTACACTGCAACTGGCAAGGTACCTTTATTTAAAGAAATGCTCTCCCAGATATTCAAGTTAATTTCATATAAGAAACTAATATCCACATCAATTTCATCGAAGTATTGATTTTTTTTAGCCGTCTGAAAACTTGAAACCTTTTTCTTGTGGTATCAACTGCTTTACAAGGAAACCAAACAAAATGGAAGGTTTTGCTTTCCTAGAATAAATTTCTTAAACTTTTGTGAAGGAAGTGGTTGAGTTTATGAACACACTTGCGTGAGCCACAGACAGCAACCGGAAGTTGAATGTTTCCTTTTTCGGCGTGGTTTTTCTCCTTACCACAGACCGGAAAAGCTCTTGTTGATGACTGTGGCTTGATGTTACAAATGCAATGGCGTAAAAACTCTCCAGAAAGGGAAAAATTCAAGTTCCGGTTGCCGTCCGTGGCTCAAAAACGTCTGCTATTGTTACAGAATGTGAGTGCCCTAGAGCCGACCTTGCACGCTGGATTGTTGCCAAAGACGACTTTCAAATTGACAAAACTGCCAAGTCTTTGTTGTCATGAGGTTGATATTTTTTGTTGTTGTTAAGCTGGTGTTCTACGATAACCAGAAAAAAAATCAAGGGGTGAAAACAGTTGACTTTTGTTTTCACAAAATGGTGAGCAATTTAATGATTATATCTTCGTCAACATGTACAGATCACTTCCTGCAAAACAGCTTGAGGGACATTGCCATGAATACGGCGTCGGTTTGCTTGAATGGAATTGGCGGGCGTCCATTGCCAACCTTGTGGGCGAATGACCTTCACCTCGTCGATCCCCTTGTCACAGACTTTGCCCCAGATATTGTTATTTTGGAAATTGGCATCAATGATCTTTCTCGTAGGGGTATGAGGTTTTCGGGTCTGTTGTTGACGACCACATTCGGTTAATTTTCGAGGAATATTCAGCCTGCGTTGTCGGCATTTGTCATGTAATTCCATGTGGCATTTCCTGTTATCACGCTCTACCCTTTCTTCGGCGGGCCTTGGTCTTAAATTGTTATGTACAGTAAGCGCTTATAAGGATTTGAATTTGGATGATAGTGTTCACCTCAATGTTACGGGTCAGTATTTGCTGTACTGTAGTTACCGTGGCGCGCTTCTCGAAGCAGTTGATCATAATAAGAACATGTGACTCCAAAGCCATGCGTTTGTGCCTCGCTGACTTCTTTATGTTAGCTTGTGTTCGTTTAATTTATTTGTTTGCAGATTGTTTCGTTACTCATATGTAGTTATGCTACCACCAAATCTTTTCCTTTTATTTTTAGGATCCGTTTAGTTTATTTCCTTTGCCTAGTCACTTGTAGTTGTGTTTTTCTTTTGTGAGCCTATTTCTGTTTTGGGCTAGTTATATGTAGTTATGCTAGCCTTTATTTTGAATGGGGATATGTAGTTATTCCCATTTTTTCACTTCCTCTCGGCAAATGTAGTTGGGCCGATTGGCCTGGGCTAGTCATATGTAGTTATGCTAGCTTTTCTTTACACTGGAGATATGGAGTTATCCCAGCTTTTCTGGTATACTTGCTGATCATGGTAGTCCCTACCAGATTATTTCCTTGCTTACTAATTCCTAGGTATTTCTAATTACTTTTGTTTGGTCATCATGTTCTGTTTCTCCCAAACTGTTTTTGATTTCATTCACAGAGTGCTCTGAA
Source organism: Pavona decussata (assembly GCF_977016875.1). Classification (NCBI taxonomy): domain Eukaryota; kingdom Metazoa; phylum Cnidaria; class Anthozoa; order Scleractinia; family Agariciidae; genus Pavona; species Pavona decussata. The sequence goes on along the minus strand of NW_028145437.1, from coordinate 1,254,422 downwards.
ATGCCTAAAGCTCAGCATAAAACCCGCCCTCATCGTGCGGTCACCAGGGGCCCGTCTGCCCGTACCAGTCCAAGGTCCAGTGTGTGGCCCAGCTCGGCCGCAACCCAATCTCTGGTTGCATCTAGGGTCCCAGCTCAACAGTCCAGTGATGACTCTCCGTTATCTACAGTGTCAGCTTCACCAGTCCAGGCAAGCTCAGCTGAGAGTGCATTGCCCCCTCATTTGTTTGAGACACTGGTAGCAAAAGTGGCTGATGAGGTCTCCGATCGCCTTGCTGCAGTTCCTCTGGCTCCATCTGCTCCGGCACCTTCGCAGCTGCATGAGCTTGCTGTATGCTCAACCCCGGCTTTCTCAGCCTCCAGTGTCCAAGCTCCCTCAACTGTTCCGGCTACAGTTTCTGCTGCTGTTCCAGCTCCTGTTAGTTCACCAGTTCATGTGGAGAATGTGGCCTCATCAGTTGTGCAGCACTGTAAGGCCACGTCAGCGTCAGCCTAGACCAACTTTTCCCTACAGACCGTTACAGAGATACCAGGTCAGTTACTCCAATCAGCCGGGTTATCAGTTGATGCCCATGTGTGATAAAGTGTGGGCCAAGATTTGGAACATGGAGTTTGTTGACTATGGTGTCATGTTAACTAACCTTGTATTTGAGAACCAGTACCGCCTCACTTTTAGTGGAGGGGACAGCAGTCCTGTTCCCTCTTTATCCCTTGAACCCATGTCAAGGCTTAAGAAAATCATCACTGTTGAGTTGTGGCTGCGTAGTTTCATATTTTGTTGGAGTTTATACCAAAAAATGTTCCTCATGAGGCCCCCGCCCTCACGAAATATGGCGAAATCATCCAGGATTTGGCAGGGAGGGGCCATAATAGGAAATTTTACGATGAGAACTGTCGTTTTTTAAGACAGGCAAAGCACGCTTCCATGCCCTGGGACAGAGTCCATGGTAAATTATGGCTTACGTCCCAGGCTGTGGATCGTAAATAGTCCCCGCATAATGGTTCTTTGTCATGAAACCCTAAGCCAGATTCTGTCGCAAAAGGTTATTGTTTTCGTTTTCACAAAGATCGAAAATGCAACCTGTGTTGTCCTTTCAAGCATTTGTGCTTTAAATGCGATGGCTCCCACCCAGTAGCAAAGTGCAATTTTCGTGACTCATCCAAGCAGTCCCGAATTAGGCCCTAACCTGCCAACTCCTCCCCAGCCTTGTCTGCCAACACCAATAAAAGTTGAGCGTTTAAGCTTTTTGCTTGATGGGTACCTCCCTTCCACTGCCAATTTTTTGCTCTCTGCTTTTACTCATGGCTTTCCTCTCCACTTTGATGGTGAACGTACCTCATTCACTTCTAATAATTTGAAATCCACTTTGCTAAATCCAACAGTTGTTGATGCCAAACTTCACAAGGAGCTAGAGCTAAATAGGCTGGCTGGCCCATTTGAATCTCCGCCATTCTCCCCCTTTCCAGTTTCTCCTCTTGGGGTTGTTCAAAGACCTTACTGGCCAAACTATTGTTGATCCAAACAAGTTAACAGTTCCGCAATTACGAGAGAAACTAAAGAAAACAGGTGCTTGGGAGGAAGGTGACAAGAGGAAAACGAAGAAACCGTTGAAAGAGAAGCTGCAAAGAGTCCTCAAAGAGAGAATGTCAAGAAGAGGTACGGCATGTTCAAACAAGCTTCAAATAAATCACAACATACAGAATCATTTAGCTTTGGTCTTTGACAAAGATGGCTATTTGTATGCATCTACAAAGCAAGGGACAGTATTCAAGGTCCAAGTGGAGTCTAATCTTGTGAGCTTGAAAGGGAAAGTTATTGCTCAAATTCCATTAGATTGTGGCCTTCTCTACGGAATGGCTATTCTCAATGATGAGCTGTACACAGCCTCGCACGACAATGATGGTGGAATCTTTACTGTTAATCTTGAAGACAGGACATTTGAGAAGGTTATTGGAAACGGGACAGAGTGCTCTAAAGTACACAGTCTAACAGTTTAGGACGATAAGATTCTTTTCAGCTATGTTGGCAACCATTCATTGAATGTATGGAACCCTGCAACCCGTGAATGCAGCAGGTTTTCCGGAAATGGCAAAGGAACGAGGGATGGCAAATGTGCCCAATAAGTCCAGCCAACGGGTGTAATTGCTTTAGGGAAAACAGCCTTTGTGGTCGACTCTTCAACAGGCTGCCTGAGAATGACAAGTGACGTGCTTCCTCTGGTCAAGTATCTGAGTAATCTTCAGACGTTTGCTGTCACATTTGGCTTGCACCAGAAGAAACTAATGTCAATGCTAGGTTATTTGAAGGTGACCCATTCAATCCTCTGATATTTTATACAGAAGGTGTTGTCGAGATAAATGATAAGGACCTAGGTGACTCATTGGAAAAAAAATGTTACAGGAAATGGCAACATTGAACTGACAGAAAATGAGTTTATAAGGTATCAGTCAAGAATGATTGAATGTGTGGATGCAGTGACTATTAAAGAGTTGTCACAAGTGTGAACCAAGCTTAACGGTTGGGTGTCGTGATGGTAGGCCTTACTTGATCAATACACACCCAGTGACTTTGGAACCTGGGAAAGGTATGGGGCTGTTGTTGATTGGAAAGAAGAACACGTCGGAAGTGTGGATCTCTCTGCACCTGGCTTTGGAAAAGACTGCACCACCAAGGCGTAAAACAAGACGTATGCCAGTCACTCGCAGTTATTACAAGTCAATCTAAGTAAGTGCTGTAAACATTTCTTTCGAATGCGTTGGATTAACTTTGCTAATCGCTTGCAGTAATCATTTTGTCCATGCCTCTAAATATGTTTGCCTTTTAAACTCAAACACATTAAACAACTAGTATGAGAAAAGACCCTCCTATTCATCTCGCATGTATTCTTGGGTAACTTAGGAATTGGACTGACTTTACTATATCCCCTCCCCTTGTTACATTAGACTGCAAAACAGTCGTTTTCTCGTTGGACTCGTCGGCGCAAAGCGCACATCACGCGAGCCTTACAGGCCGCAGGGGCGTGTAAGGCGGGCAAAGTGCTCCCTGAGGCGTTTCATTTTTTTTAAATTAATGCAAGTTTATTCATAACAAAACATAACTTACAATACTAACATTTCTTACTAATTAAACAATACCACGCGTTACTTACAATACCATAGCATAACTTACAATAACTAAACCTAAATTGCACTACTCACATTTTCAAAATACAGTCTCTGCACAAAAAAAAATGAAGTTATGAAAAGAAAAGCTACATACAATCAATTTACTATTAACAATACAAAAAAATGGAGTGTGCACAATGCCTATAACACTAATTAGAACGACTGCTAACAAAAAAAATGCAATACTTAATTATAATACACTTATCATTTATCTTCCTTCCCTGTTATTTATTAAAACTACAAGTTACGTATTATAAATTAATAATGTTACGTAAAGAATATTAAATAAAACATAAATATGAAAATTAAAGACCACAGATCGTTGCCCATTTTTTGTTAAATTTAATAAGGGTGTTGTTCTGAGTACAGATATATTTTTCTGTTTCAAATTTAATTTTTATCTTAACCTTAAACCCAGTTAAGCAAGGGAGTATTTGAGATCTTCCAGCTGACCTTCCAGCTTCACTGACCTTCCAGCTTCCATTCAAAGACCGCACCCTAGTATGACGGAGATATGCAAAATAAAACAACTGTTTTGCAGTCTGTTGTTGCATTGCCTGGTGCTATTTAGTTTGCTCATCCCACTTTTTCAGTATAGTTTCCTCACAACTGCCTGGTACTAAGTTAGAATATATTATGCTTAATATAGAAATTGAATAATCGACGACTAGAATAAAATTCTGCCATATTATAGGATGGGTCGGAAGTTGTGGTGGGGGGGAGAGGGGGGTGTCGATGGTGGCGGTAACACTTCACTAATGAAAATCTAGAACCATTGCTAATGGATTGTTGCGTACGGTATTTTATAGTGAGCTGTTTTAGAGAATTTTGTACTGTTTGAACACCCACGCGTAGGTATCTAGTGCCAGTCCTAAACCGCCAGTCCAGCATAGTTAGTAGAACTATTTTTTGGGAATAATGCAAACTTTCCAAACCGATATGCGGCACATTTAAAATTTATATGCATCTTGACGTTTCGTAACTATTAGCACTGATTTTACTCAGTTCATTCCAGATATTATTCAAGTCAACATTCAGTACCTAAGTGTAGCAGGACAGATGATCGATCAGTTGTTAATGCAGCTTCTGCTGGCAGTGGACGCCCCAGAGACGACGCCAGTGAACATTCAGTACCTAAGCGTAGCAGGAAAGATGACCGATCAGGTGTTAGTGTACCCGCTTCTGGCAGTGGACGCCCCATAGACGATGCCAGTGAACATTCAGTACCTAAGTGTAGCAGGAAAGATGACCGATCAGGTGTCAGTGCAGCTGCCCAGGAGACGATTCCAGTGAACATTAAGTACCTAAGCGTAGCAGGACAGATGATGGATCAGGTGTTAGTGCAGCCGCCGCTGGCAGTGGCTGCCCCAGAGACGATGCCAGTGAACATTCAGTACCTAAGTGTAGCAGGACAGATGACTGATCTGGTGTTAGTGCAGCCGCCGTTGACAGTGGACACCCCAGAGACGATTCCAATGGACAGTCAGATGTGACTTCCCAAGCAAGTGGTGGACAGCGTCCCACCAAGGTTGTTATCGTGGACGACGCAAATGATTTATCAGGCACGGAACCCGCTGGTTGTGGCAGAAGGCGTCAAACGGTAGATTCCGTCTTTATTGATTTAAGTGAGGAGCAAGATGTTTCCTCATCTCCACCACCTAGGAGTAAAGATGGAGATAGCTGCCCTGCATCAGACACTGTTGATCACTTGTCTTTGAGTAAGGTATGTTAATATCTTCGGTTGTGCAGTTGTGTAGGAATTATTCTATAAAGGTTGTTTGCCTGTGCATGCACCGGTGTGTACAGCTCTCAAAGTAGCTGACATGCTGTATTTTGAGTCAAAATTCAAACAACGCGTAAAAATATATAGCGCTACTATACATAAAACAACGCGGGACTCAAGATAAAACAAAAACGTAAATTCTTAAAATCGCACGCAATTTTGCATAAAAAGCTTATTTGTAAAGTAACTAATTGTGCTTTCTCCTTAGCAGAGACAAACAAGTTGCTCTCGCAAAAGACACATTGAGGATGAAAGTGACTCTGATGGCCAAGATTTGACTCAGTGTCAGTTTGTATATACCAGTAAGTGCATTTAGGGTCTTTGTATTGGTCGATCAATCAACTTCCTTTGGGTGCATTAGCCAATAGGCTTAAATAGTCTTAACATTGTATCTACCAACACACACGTAGAAGAAATGGCAAGCAAAATGTTTTAAACGGCTCCTGCCACCGCGACCTATTTTAGGTGTCTGCCATGAATAATCTAAAAAACTCGCCTTATATATGGAAACATAAATAAGCGGGAAGTTGCTGAGTCTGTAACTTCTTCGGTCATATCCATTGCCATGCAGGTTTCTCTTTCCACTCCATTCACTCAAGTTTTATCCGCAGTTTACATATATCGTTTTCATATATTTACCTTCATTTTAATTCACTTTCAGGTGTCATAAATGGCTTTCCCGTATACAAAAGATCAAAATCGGGAATTACTTCTACAGAAATTTTACAAATTTGTATCGAGGGTAATGCTTCAGATACGAAAGTATGTACAAAAGTACCGGCTGGCATAACAGAAAGCTCAATTTTGATTGTTGACCTAGAGGCAGTCCACTATAAGGACTTGACGGTAGATGACAACAGAGTTTATGGTGCTCATTCTAGTCCTCGTTCTGAGGACTTTCAGGTTTTCCTCGATGAGCAGGGAAGAGTCAGTGTCATTAATAGGAAGGATGAGCGGGACACCGAAACCAGATCAACGCCCCAGACATCTTTCGACCACTTTGTCATAAGACGGCAGTATAGTTGGACAAGAAAAAACAAAACCTTTCACCGCATGATAGCAAAAGTTGAACACGAAGGGAAGTTTTTGCGATTTGCGATTGTCCAATATACCGTTAATATGACCCCTGATGAGGCAAAAGCAGTCTTCGCCAACCAAGGAATCAGAAAGAAACGTTCCTCAGTACCACAAGTGAGAATGAAGCAAAGTGTATTGGAGAGAATGAGAGAAATGGGTGACAAGAATAGTGCAAAACAAATAATCAACAAAATTCAAAAGGAAGCCGGGGGTGTTGTTTTACAACAGAAGGAGGAGTTGCAAGCACTCAAACAAGAGGCACTCAAACAACTCCAAAGCCAAAAAGCGGTTCTTTCAAAGTCCTCGACGTTGACCTTGGCTCCTTCGACTTTGGCAGCAGTCCCTGTACATGTTTCTGCAACTGAATCATGTCTTAAGACCTTAGATGACTTATGAAAGGAGGAAACACTACAAGATCGTGTAGCCCAACGTTTCGCACAGCTTGACGTTGAAGACGACAGTTCTTCTGATGGCACTTACGGCCAGGATGAGAATTCCAATGATTCTAACAGGGCCTCTCGTCGCTCCACTGGTAAGTCCTTACGTTCTGGCGAAACAGTTTAGCCTACCAGTAAAGCTGTTCGTCCACAATCATGGCCTCATAGCAAATTGGACGTCGCAGCCTGTTCTAATGATGTCACTTACGATCAGTTAACGATAGAGGAATTTGTGGCTGGTTACACCACAATTTTGCATTCTCGTAAGTTAGCAACGACAGAGAAACAAGTGTGGGAAGCACCTTTGATTCATTTGATGTATTTAGCAATGACTTCTGAGTGGCACGCCGTGTTGGCTTACCATGGTGCTGTTATTTTGCCGGGATTATCAGCGTGGCACATGTCACTTCCCAAGTGATAATTCTGGTTCGTTGCACAGCGAAGTCAACGAGTGGAAGAAATGTGTTCATCGGGAGAATTCAGACATTAACCCCCCCTGCGGTATCTGGCAATTCCTCGCGACTATCTTGTGCATGTACTCTGTGCAGCATGACCTCGTTGTCTCCTTGTTCTACTGTTTCGTTCCCTTCGCAAGATTGTACAATGGACATTGATTTCCATGGATTGGAACGTGGCTGTTTTAGTGCTCTCGTTGAGGTAACGCAAGACTCATCTCGTGACTTACTGACTTGTGATTCCTCGAACGTTACTGTCGTGGCTCATGATTTTGATGACTCTTATGTTTTTATGCTAGACTCTCTTCAAGACTTATCCCCACCTGGGATTGTTGACCATGACCTCGTTGCTTCAGCTCCGTTTCATGTTAGTTGCTCTACCGATGTTTTTCAATTTTTCCCTACGGATCATGATGGCTATTCTTCTTCGCCCGCGCCGGTCGATTTTGATCCTGCTTATGCCATCTTCTTACACAGTTCACGTCTCGGGCACTATTAATTATCAAGTTTGTTGTCTTTCCGTTCCTTTCAGGCTGAATATTCTGCTTTGGCGGACTTTGTTGGCTGATTATGAGGATAACAGTTTGTGACTATTTAGAGTTTGGTTGGCCGGTTGGTTATGTTCGTGACTCCTTACTGGTTACACAACAACAAATCATCACGGTGCACTACAAAACCAATAGAACCTAGGGTAATCTCCCCTGAAAATATCTCACAAGCTTGCTCAGATCATCCTGCTACTAAATAAGCAATATTATTGTAGACTCCACTGATGGAAGTAAGAAAAAGTGGCAAATAAAGTGAAAAGTGAAAGTGAAGTGATATGTGAAAAGAAATTCTCAAATTCTCCCACGTGGAAGGCAATGGGCAAGTGGGGGTCCAGAGGATTAAGTGGAATAAATTAGCATAAAAATATGGTAAATCGTTGTTCCAAGGAATCTTCGAACAACCTTTCTAAAATTGAGCAGTAGAGAGGGCAGAGAGCTGAAAAAAGAAAGGAACAAAAGAAGGTTTAGTATGAGAAAAATACAGACAAGCTCATAGATACTGAAGTTGAGTGACAGCAACGGAACTGAAAAAGATGTGAAGGTGCTATGAAACGAGAAAGGTTGTCCTGCACCAAATGCAACAAACAGATTACTTACCTAACCTCAACTAATATAAAACTGATGAAATGCCCCACCTGCATATTGCAACCTACCTCTTCACATTCACTCAATGCCTCAATCCATATTGCAGTATGCAATGACCAAACCACACATAGAAACCCTCATATCAGCAATTAACTCATCTTATGTAAGGTACCTTCAAAATGTCAGGAATACAATCAGAATAACAAAAACTTATTACTTCCACCCACTGTGACGAAAATCAGCCTTTTTCTATGTGAAATTTTTGTGCCCAAAATTAATGTTCAGACCTAAAACCTACAAGAACTTGTAAACCTAAAAATACTTTTTCCACCAATCTGACAAAGCAGTTCCCTTCCCAAAGCCGCGAAAATATGGGTAAATTATGTCTGCCATTATCGAAACAGCAACTACGTGAGCCTACAAATTCCTGTCAGTGGCTTTGAACTGGTGATGTCATGTTATCATCAAAATTTTAGCTTTAAGCCTTGCTTCAGCCACTTTTGAGCACAGAAATATGTCAATTCGTTCAAGTTCTTGATCCAATTCTTGGGAAAACGGTTCCAATTTGAGATTTAATGCAGACTTTAGTGAGGTAGAAGACAGTGAAGGTAATTGGTAATTCACTCTTGGTTCGTTGTCAGTTTATTATTTACAGTATAATGTTCTTACAGTATTTAATAACAGTGCCTTAACCTTACCTTAACTCTCTCAGTACCAGGAGGCACATAAGGCCAGGACATCAGCCTTCCACTGGGGTCAGTCTGAGGCTGCATGGCACGCCGCACTCCAAGAGTTCCAGCCGTCACTGTTCCACTCCACCTCCACCATGCATCGCCATGTTGTTTTGGGGCGGCCTCTCCTCCTTCCCTCCGGAGTCCACCCTAGGGCCACAGCGCAGTCGTCCGTTTGTTCCTTCCTCAGCACATGGCCGATCCAGTTCCATCTCCTTTTTCTCACTTCATCGCTGGACCTTGTTCAGCCAAGGTCCAAAAACTGAATCACGGTGAGCTATTTGTTTTTATGTGGCTTGGTAACCACATTGAAGATCTCTGTTTCATTGATGGCATTGCAATCGATACCGCTGATACAGACACCTCTCCCCGTTAAAATTGATGATGGCTTTGACTTCAACACTCATGTTAAGGAGATTGTACAAAGGATTAGGAGCAAGTTACAAGTTTCCAAGTGATACAAGCACCTGTTCCCTGCTCAAGCTAAGAGGAGGCTGTATCAGGCTTATTTTCTTCCAAGTTTATCTTACTGGATCCACTGTGGAAAGCATGCCAATAAGCTTAAGAGACTTAATGAATCCATCCATCATTAAGTTTTAAATGATTTTAAAAATTCTTATGAAATATTTTTAATTAAGGATACATGTCAGCCAAGCTCACAGAATAAATATGCTTGTACTAGTAAATTTAGCATTAAACAATGCTGCTACTAGCTATCTTTCTTAACTTTTAACTGAGGGTCACTCCAGCATCATTTTACGGGGCAAATGCAGGCTAGTTATTCCCAGTGTTAATACAACTAAGTATGGTATTCAATCATTTTGTTATTATGCAAGCAAACTACGAAACTCATTGCCTGATAATCTTTGGTGTGCCCACTTCTCTGTATGAGCCACGTAGCACCCATATAACGCAGAAGAAGTGTAATTGAATTATATTTTTTGAGTGCTAAAGTGAGAACTTCTGTCTGACATTTCCCCGGGCTTACTACTTTGGAAAACCAAACTTCCTTCACAGGGCTAGTAAGCCCGTATTAATGTTGGACAGAAGTCCTCACTTAAGCACTCAAAAAATATAATTTACTTACATGTGTACTTCTCTTGCTGCTTTCAAAACTGCACTGAAAACTGTTTACTTGGACAATGGATGCTGTTCTTTTTTGTGAGCAATGCTAGTCTCGAAACTGTATGGCTACTTTTATTGTAGCTGGTGATATTATTTACATAAATGTATATTTTATTTATTTATTTTCACATTATTTGATTGATGAATTCGAATGTATTTATTTATGCATTTTAATGACTTATAAATTTTAGTGAAGTTTGGAGATAGCATATTTGCTATCTAAAATTTGAAGTAAAATAAGGTCTTTGATTGATCGATTGATCGGTGATAAACTACTTCTAAGGTCAAATATGGATATTGATATTGTTATTGTGAAAGCCTTTTATCTAAAAAAAAGAACTATGTAACAGTTAACATTTGATGATACCCTTTGTTTTGAGCACATGAAACAGAACTATTTAAAGTAGAAAAGACCAGATGGGGATGAATGGAGTAAACTATTTGTTTTTGTTTATTTATAGGTTTCTTCGTTCAGTGTCTTACAGACAATTTACTTGCATTCTATGGGATTTTGCTCGTCAATCCAAGCGCCATCCTTTGCCATGCTGTGCCTACAAAGCAATAAGGACAGCCTTTCCAAGTGAAAGTAGGCAATATCATGGCTTTGAAGATGATGAACAATAAAAGTTGTTCATTGTAACTTCTAGATTTCTGTACATGTGTTTTTACCCTCCAGTCATTTAATGTTTCAAGGCTTGCGATTCAAAAAATGATGAATTTCAATGTTTAAGGAACACATGAGAGTAGGTGTCCCATGTGACCTGAGCTTATCATGTATTTTGCAGGGGATATTTCATGTCTTTAATCATAGCTTTATTCAAGCTGTGCATTTGCATCCTCTTCGTGGCTGCATGTTTGAGCTCGCCCTCTTCCCCCTCCACCATTTGTTCTCAATGTACCAAGTTGGTTCTTTCCCATCAAGTTTCTAATTCAGCTTCTGTAGAAAGTTGGTAATAGGTCAATGTTACTACTATTTACAGAATAGATTGAGGTAATTAGCCAAACTATTCTTGACCAGTGTTTGTTATCCCATCCAGTCACTTTTGAATCATTTAGCCTCTGTAACTTAAACGCGTGGAATGGATTCAAGAAGCTTATCATCGCCATGCTCCACAAAATGTGTGAATACTTTGATTTAGATGTCACCCATATCTCAACAGCACGTAAGACACCTTACATCAAGTTGCTAAGGTGTGTCGTGAATGAGTGCAGCTGTGCACTTCACATAAAATGAATGCAAAATCTTTGCATAAGCCTTGTAACAAAACAGTATATTACAGTCAGCATTTGACTTATTTTCACGTCTTGAATGCCTTCGAGTTGTACTTTACTTCCTTTGGTGGATAATACATAGAGAGGTATTAACAACTTGTTGAATGAAGGAACTAGAATATCTCTACTTGGCTGTCATTATGTCATCATTTCCCTCTCTGTTCACAAGTTGTTCTTTTTTAACCTGTCTTGTTAGTCATGAGAGAACTCAACATGGACAGGTACCTGCCTCTACAGAAGTGATCGACGAGTTTGGTTATTACATTTGCTGATTCCATTGTGGAAACACATACAAAAGAAAACCAGCACAAAACAGGTACAACACAATTGTTCATGTAATGTACCAATACCATAAATTGTAGAGTATAGCACCCACGATGCTTATTTCAAATTTTGGGTTTTTATTGAAGATGCTACAAGTCATTGTAATTGTTTGGCTGAAATTACTAAAGTTTTGAGAGACTTATGTGACCGAGTCACTTTGCAGTTCCCAAAGGCAATTTCTGAATTATTTCTAAGATCTTTTTAGAATATTTTCGTGTCACGTATAGTAGTCTAGAGTGTTTATGTTTTATCGTTGACCATTTGCAGACGTGAGTGGAGCTGGTTTACATTCACAGTCTGGAGAGTTCTATTGTCACATATCAGTGGGAGTTTAATTTGGTTTAATTTATCACGTATTGTGTTACATTGCTTAGGTTCACTATTTCCTAGGCTTGGTTTCCTTGTATGTGGGATTACAAGACAGTTTTCTGTTTCTTGTAGCAACACTGCATGATATCATCAGTAGGTCATTAGGGCGTTCCTATTTTAATCTTATTATCAAGTAGTGTGTGAAGAAATTGTACGTAGTTGTTATGTAATCTGTCTGTTTGTTTTTGAGACAATCCTTTTCCTGTCACATAAGTAGTATGTATTTACTCCGGTATAAATACAAGTTGTTTAGCTTGGTTTATTTGAGTGGAGCAGAGTGTTGCTCGAGTAAGCTGTGTAAGCTCGCTCCCCAGAGGCAGTTATGCTCATTCCGCTTTTTATAATCCCGTTTTTGTAATAGTCCATTTTGTACGTTCTTGTGTTTTTATAACATTTCTTTTTTTTTTGATTATTAGTTCCTTTCGTTTCTTTCCATTTTGTTGTAATTAGCTTAGGGTTCACTGTAATAAATGTTCTTTTAAGCCCACTCCTTGCATCCACGAATTCATGTCTGTTGTGTCATTGCTCGTGCACTCCTGCCGTTGGCGGCGCTAGACCACTCGCACTGCCATCGGTTACACTTAGAGGACGCCTTTCCTCTCTTTCAGTATTTCCTTCAGGCACTTTTAAAGTTATGAGGTAAAAGTACAGCAAAAAATTCTGGAACACATGGCCGGTGCTTATTTCAGGCATGGAACAAAAAAATAACCAAAAGAAATTCTGCAAATATACCAAATTGTTATCATGGACAGGGTGGAATCTGATTTTCACCCCGTCCGACATCTGCATAGCATACAATATGAATTACACATACCATTGTTATTACTTACATTTCATAAATGTTGTCTCCACTTACCGAGGAATGAAATTACACAACAGGGATTACATGTTGTGGTCTCTTCAGGGATATGGTCATTTACATGTACTAACATTAGATTTGCAAACTGCCCATCCATAATGGAGACTCAAATTGCGTTTGGCTTATCTTCACTCAGGCATGAGCGAGATGACCGTGAGAATGAGCAATGGGCACATTGGGAGACTATTAATAATCATATGCTAGGTGCGATCATTCCCAATGAAAAGGAACCAGTATATAATTTGCGTAGGAGAAGGTGTCACCTTCCTAAGATAAAAACAGAGAGATTCAAGAAAACTTTTGTAAATAGACTTATTTTTAAATATAATTTAGTATAGTATTTTTCTATCCTGTATTATTGTTGTATTTTATCGTGTATTTTTACTTTTTCACTGTAACTTAGGATATGTATTTTATCCTTAGATTGAATAAAGCCTATTATTATTATTATTATTATTATTATTATTATTATTATTATTATTAAATACAATAAGGATCATGTACAAAATGAACAACATGCAGATCCTGGAGTTGAGGACAAGAAGATGGTATACACAATTTTCACTGTGCTCGATTGACATTTGGTCTGCTCATGATATGCTTCAGTGATTCAGTGAAGAAGGGTGATTCAGCAAGGTTTCTCAAGTGTCTAAACGTTGCTGTTCTCATGTTGCATTCATATGGTAGAGTGACATATGCACATGTTCTGTTGCTTCTTGCTAGAATATATGCTGTTTTAAGTGAGAAACTTGCCTTTGAAGTGCTACAGAATCAATACTTTAAAAACTCTGGGAAAGCTGGTGGAAATGTGCCTTTAGATCTCAGGATGGAACACTTAAACAAACGAAAATAGCTTTGAAACAACTTGGATCGAACATAACTGAAGATGCAGCACAAGGGATTCCTAAATCAATATGTCAACCCTAGAAGATTTTTTGAGCATGATTGACATTGATTGTGATCTCAAATCAAGAAGTGGATGTCACAGCTCAAAACATCTAGACGAGATCGTTATCAGTATCACTAATGATTTACATAGGATGAAAGCATTTGATGTTAAGCCAGACAGGCTACAACTAGTTTAAAGGATTTAAGAAAAATCTTCACAAGCTGGATTATAGAGAATTTCATCACTGGGCCTCAAAGCTTTTCAGTGTATGGCAAACCATGTATTTTACAAATTGTTATTGAATTGTTATTAGCATATACTGATGACTATGCCTGTACAGTGTATGCAGAATACATCCATACCCATACCCCCCCTCCAAGGGGGGTCAGTTCCTGGAAATTCTAATTGAGTGATCTCCAACCTCAGATTTCTTAAAGCTGCACTGGAAGTTTAGATGTGGGGGAGCATGGATGTCATCTAGGACAACACAACAACAGAAAGAAGTTTTCTTTGACATTGGCTTATTTGTGTATTTATTTAATAATCAATTGGACGAGATTGATACTTTTCCATAACAAAACAGATATAATCAGTGAACCTACAAATACCATAAAAGCTCTAGTAACCCTTTAAGCCCCTTTACTTCTCCAGAAAATCTCCTAAATTGTTCAATTTTGGAGAAATCCTTCAGATGGATCCTACAGATTTCTTTCTTGAGGACCTACCAATGCTTTTGAGGGTCAAATGATGCAATTGTAACCCTTGAAAGACTGAAAATGTTGAATAAAAGCACGATTCCAACCAACGGTCTGACTGCCTCACCGACTTCACTTCACATGGCCTAAAAATCAGAACCATGTTGCTACTCAACTTTGAAAGTCCTGCCGAAGCAGAATTTTGCTTTATAAGTAATAATTTAACTTGTGGAATCCAAGATAACCTTTGTGCTTTAATATGTGTTTCCAAGTCTATAAGATTCAGGCCACCGTTTGTTAGCAAGTTAATAACAGAGACTCTGGTCACTTTATCAAGACCTTTCCACAAAAATGTGTAGCTCATCCTCTCAAACAGTTTAAGTATATCTTGTGGAGTTTGTTAAATTGAAGAAGCATATAAGAGCTTGGGTATAAGAAATGATTTAATAATAGTCACTTTACCTAGCAAAGCTAAACTTTTCAAGTTCCATAGACTAATTGATTTTTTAATGTAACTTAAATTTTCATAGAAATTTTGTTTTATGACTTGTTCTTGGTTACAAGATAAGGAAATTCGCAATGTTTTAACTCCAATACACCATTCAAAACTTGGGGTTTCTCTTATGAATTTTCATTTGCTCCTATCCGCATCGCCTTAGGTTTTGAAAGGTTCATTTTTAACTCGGAGTATTTCTCAAAATCATTCAGGATTTGTAAGAGATTTTCAATTGAAGAGCGTAGCAGTCATAGGAATAGAGGCATTTGTTAGAGGATACTATGACACCCTCTTGGAAATGTAGATTTCTCTTGAAATTAACGCTGTTATTCGTCATAGGGCTGCCATCACTTGCTTTAGAAGAAATTTAAAATTTTACGAAGGATTGCATCAATGCAAGCAATTCACCGCATATTATGCACCAAAATTGGCCGCAAACCACTCTCTCTGAAGTAGAATCAACTCATAGGAACCCATAGGCCTTAGAAACTACCAGTCAGCAGGGTTGACTAAAGTACATTGCCCCTTCATGTTGTGATGACCTTAAGTCCATTTCGTGATTACTGAAACTTCTAGTACTTACATCTTTAGTCAGGAGATCACACTGAACCTACAATATATTTTCAAAACCCTTTTCACTGTAAAAAGGTGACAACTTTCACAAATTGCAAGATATTTGGTCTAACTAGGCACGGTTATTTTCTGTTCCGATTGATATTTCTTGTCTGTCCAACTGGGCATGCCCTTCAGACTTCAGTACTTCATGGGGGAGTGCATATTCAGGACAGGACACTTAACAGGAATCAACTGAATGTGCAAAACAAAAATTTAATATATTTATTTAAAAAACTGAGAGCAATATCAGAAACCATAATCGAACAAATATTTGGTGACAACAAGCTGACATCAAACTTGAAGGGCCATTTCCTGATGGTGTTTCTTGTGATAAAATGCAAGTCTAGGTGAAGGGATCAAGGAGACTGGAAGACAGACTTGCTGTCCCTGGATCTTTTTCCTGGCTAGAACAACCAGCCGAGCAATCACCACAAAATTTGAAGAAGAGATGAAAAATATCTATCAAACATACCAAAAGGATAAACGGTATTCTTAAATTAAAGTCGATAATACACCCTTACGTTAGCTTCACAACAATACATGTAATATATGCAACTTGAACCTGATGATCCAGAATCAGTAGTCATGGACCTACTCAACAACTTGTTGACAACATAGTGCAAAATTCATCTAACATTTTTTCATTTGAATACTTACTTTTCATTTATTTTTATTTTTTTTTATTTAATTCAATATTTATCCAGGGGCATCCAATTTAGCAGAGTTAGTTTAAATGGAGCCACTTACAACAAAACTTCCCAATGTATTCCACACGGCAGGTCATGGATGTGTTGGAAATTTTCAAGAACTATTTGAAGACATTCCTGATTTTGCACAAAAAATGAAAGTTCTGGGTTTGTTGACCAGTGAAGTTACGCAGGCAGAAAAGGACATTCAAACAATGATAACTCATTGTGAAAGTGAACATTTCAGTGACAACAGTGACGAACTCAACTTTGAACTTCCAGAGTTCGACATTCACTTTTTGAGCTGTGTCACATGCATACTATGTACTCATCGGTGGCATATTTGTAGGACCTACTCAGTTGCAGATTCTCAGATTCTGCAAATTCAAAACTGGTATCAACACAATTTCATCTGTTTGCCATGTTTGTGTACCTCATACCCTTTTGTTGCACAAACTGCAGCTGTGAACCTGAGTTTTGATGCTGTAATGGACAATTATTGACAGTTAGCAGTTTTATGTTCTGAATATAGACATGAAAGATATACAGTGTGGCAGTCTGAATTCAAATTTCCAATAATTATCTTTATTGTTAAGTGCTGCACATACTCAGGCAGTAGAGCCCTTGCCCCACAACAAAATGATGTGCCATGAAAAATGTTAGGATTCAGTTTTTCTATTACATGCGGGTATGACATGGAATAAGACACTTAACACATCACAAAAATAACAAGAAGCTATTATCAGCTCATACTCGGGCCATATTTGACAGCGTGGTGCGTAAGCCTACGATCTTTTAGCAGTGATAACATCCAGCATTGCTAACTCCCCAAATATCGATAGATATAGAGATACACACTCAGGAAAAAATAGTTCAGGCTTCAGAAGTGATTCATAGTTTTATTGCTACAGCTCTGTTTCGTATGGTCAGGAACTGACCACGCTCATCAAGCAACTTCAATGAACGACCAGTAAAGATTCAAAAGCTGGCTATATAAAGTAATCAAAAACTGGCGATTTAAAACAAGCAGCTGCTAGGCGATAAAATACATCTCCACGTGTCATGATAGAATTCACGTGCCATGATACAGACAGCTACGTTACATTACGTTATACAAGAGATTTTTGGTACATATCTATTTATATGAGGGCATGGATTTGTGAAATCATTCAAGCTGGTGATTTAAAACAAGCGTTTGCTGGGTCCATATATGTTCAGATAGTTCCATTGCGTTTCGTCTGTTGGTGTTTTGGAAGAATGTGTTGTTGTTTCGGTATCGTTCTTTTAAGTTTGATGCCAGTCCCACATATGATTCTGTTGTTGTTACCGTCGTTTGATAGATCACGTTCGCTTGGAGGCATTTACCATCAAGTGGGCATTCTGCTTTCTTCCTGCAGTTGCAGCACGGGTCATGATTTTGGTTTGGGCTTGTTGCTACATTTGAGAGTATGTGTTTGTTATGTGATGCGATGATGGTTTTCATGTTTGGCATGCATGAGTAGCTGAGTTTTAGTGTGTCTGTTGAAGATCTTGTTTAAGGGGTGATTCTTGGGGAAGCATTTGTCCACGATGGATAAAAATTTCTGTACAATTGACAATTTTTAAATCTCCTATATTTAGCATACACTAACATAAACACTCTAATATCAACTTATCAATATTAGCTTAAATTCCGTTACTCAGATGTATTAACGATATGAAACATGATTTAGCTAAACAAAGCTCTGTGAGCTCTAGGGCACAAATTCAAGAAGTTTGCTCACAAAACGGTTTCCTTCTTGAACAAATTCAAAAACTGATGACAAACTTGCAAGTACGTTCGCATAATTTGTCATGCTTGATGTATTCCTTGGCCCGCCAATTTTTCTGAACGTGCCTCGTTTTGCGTTTGTAATAAAAATGCTCCGCGCGATAACTCATGAAGGTTCAGAATTTTTCTGGCGGAGGAATCAAACATGAGAATTGTGTGACAGGATAGCGATCGCGTCACCGATTACATCTCTAAAAATTCAAATTAGAAAATTAAGTCTAATTGTGGTCACCCAAGTCAAAGCTATTCAGCGGTACTTTCTTTTGGGCCTATTGTAGATGTTTATTATGCGTAGTGCGAACTTGTAAGTCTCTGGATGAAAACCTAAGGCGTCGACATTGAAATAATAGCTAAAGAGCAGCAGTTTTCTCAAACATGGATTTTGGCATTTCTTAAAGATGACCTTTGAAAGTTAAAACGAATTAATGGATCCTATTCACCTAAACATCGAGCACCTCTGCTGTCCTATTATTCCAAGCCTTCACTTGGGGTGCGTTTTTTATTCACAATTCTGGAATAAGAATGGCCAGAATGTAAAATGAGCGCGTTTTTCTATTCCGCGTTCCTTTTCCCGAATGGACAGAATGCCATTCCCTCCATTCTGCTCCCAGGGGCAGAATAAACAGAATGTTGCAAATGAAAATCCAAGCTGGCCGACGGCGACATGAGCGCTGCGGATTCAAATACGTCTCTTTGTATCATAGGAGGTGCCTCGCATTGGTCCTCGCGTCCCGTTCGCACCTGCCCTTTTGACCTTATCACTTTAAATCACTTTGCACATATTTTTCATTTCTTTCTGGCTGTCTAATTTATTGTATTTAACATGTGTGATGGTCAATAAAGCTGTTAAAAAAAATCAGGTTACACTTTTGGACACAATGAAACATTGCTTCAAATTTAATTGTACCAAAAGTACGCGTTCTTTTTCAGTGATGTTTCGTACAAGAAAAAGGCAATTTGGCAAATGATTGCCGACGACATGAAGAAAAATGGCTACTCTCCGTCAGCAGTAAACTGCGAGAACAGGTGGAAATGCCTTACATCTTGGTTCCAGGCGTTTTTTTATGCAGACAATCAGAGGTTTTTGGGGGGGGACGAGCAATCTTTTATAATTATATGCGTTTCTTTCTAAGGCGTAAACAAAGACTTTTCTGAATAAATTTTTCATTTAGGAAAGCTTTCTGTGTGTATTTCTTTCTATTTTCATTGAGAAAACGTGACAACTGTGTAATCTCGCGTAAACAAACACACGCTCTCGAGACAGACCAGATTTCATCCATGTGACGCGCAGATCAAATTTCATCGAAATTTCGGAAATTTTTACCTTCAAGTTTGTTTTTTGGAAAATTTTGAATTGGCAACTAGTGTATTTTATTCCATAATTAGTAATTTTAACTATCTTAGACTAAAGGGGTGTTGTTTTTTTTGCCCTGTAAGTTATGTATTTTTACTGCACATGGGGTAGGAAATAACCACTTTGCCAATTTTGCTGAATTTTGAAAAACCTCTGGAAACGGCTGGTGCGTAATGGGTTAAGCAAATTCTTCCAACTAAACCTGTAGACCTGTTGATATCTTAACAACAATCAGAATATGGATGTTGATATGAAGGCTAGTAACATGGGAACATCAACCCACCAAATTGGTATGCTGCCATGGAGTTTAACAGGATTCCTAGTACCCCCTACTTAACTTCCACATTCGGTTTGATTGCCAGTCTTCTACGTCAGAAAGGGATTCCACCAGATGGTCTTATTAATTGGCCACAATTCACACCAATTATAACCCTGCTGAACTCAGTCAAAATGGACTTGGAGCCCAATCACACAAAGAACTTCTCTTTTCACGGGAAAGATGGGCAAAGCTCAGAGGAGCTCAGTGCCAGGCTTGCTGAAAAGACCACGAAATCAACTCCCTTAACATGGAACTGAAGACTCTTCAAGCTGCTTAAATTGCTGATCTCAAGTTAAGCATTGAAACAAGTCAGCTCGATTTATCCTTTTTTGATTTGTCCCCGTGTTTCTCCCAAACACAGATGCAAAATGTTTCCTCGTGAGTTGAATGGAGGACACAAAGAACTGCCCAACTTGGGGGTCCACAAACAAGGAATAACAAGTGCTGAAGTGCAAAAAGTGCAGTGCTGAAACATGATTCATGTGTCTTCTTCAACATTGCAAAACATGAAAGAGAACAACTTTTTATACTGTTTGAACTGTCTGTACAAAATGTACTTGTTGCAGTGATTCAGTCTTAAGGTATTCTACTTTACCGTGTTATTTTCATTATTTGGATTGAAAAGAAAGGACCTTATGACCAAGGAATTCAATACATTTCTTGAGTGCAAAACTAAAACTAACTACAGTGGTGCAGTAATCAGTGATTCGGAGGGTGCTGCTCACGAAAGAAAAATGTCTTGTGAGGAGATAGTGGTTGTAGTATTATAAGTACACACCAAATAATATTGATAACTTAATTACATAACAAACTATATACACGTAAATATATTGGAAAGGCCCAATCATCAATTTTAAAAATTGTTTAAATTTATGCATAATCAATGCATTTTTTTGCATGTGACATATGCCTGAAAAAAAAAAAACACATTTGTTACTTTTTCGGCACCCTATTGGATGGCCTGCCTTGCAATAGAAATCTGTTACAAAATGTTCTACAGAAAAAAAAACTTCAAAACCATTGAAAGAAAGGGAAACTATAACACGACAAAAGCATAATACACAGAAAAGTTCTCCTTTCAAGGACTACACCCTTTGGACCTAAACAGTCCTTTGCTGTTATTAACAGAGATGACGCAAGGAAACAATTAATTTCAACATCTAACCATGAACTAAGTTTACAAAACTAGAAGAAAACACGACACTATGAACACCACACCTTCAAGGAGGCACCAAAAACCACAACAAATAATAAAGAACACCACAAAGATTTTCTACCACTTATCACTGGTCCCAATGCTACACTACAACTGCAGTGCAGCTCAAAGATAAGAGTACTACACATACGCATACCATACGCACATACTGTGCATGTGCATGTTATACGTGTTATAACTTTAACAATTTTCCTTAGTGGGACAACACTTATCGCATAGTCGGAATAAATAGAACAATCCATACTTCAGAACTCTTACGGCTTCACGAATTGACATGTTGACAAGTGACCATTTAGATCAGTTCTAAATTGTGTTAAAATAAATATGCTTTTATACCCACATTAAATTCGATAAGGAGCAACCAATCATGTAATTTTGCTTATACCTTTTATTACAATTAGCGCCAATCACAAAAGTTTGTTAGCACTATCGTTAAAGCAATTTGCATTAGAATGGCCAAACAAAAAACTGCTCTCAGATCGAAAAATCATTCTTGTTTTTGCAATCATGAGAAGAACACCAGATTACGTCAAGTTAAGAATTGTATCGCTTTGGTCAAGATCAAAAAGTATTAATGGTATCGTATGTCAACTTCAAGACGAAGGCATTAAATAAGATGCCAAACCATGGCGAGAATTTCAACTAAGTATAAAGAATGCAGATCCCTCACAAACAAAACACCTCCAGGCCGTAAGCCAGTGTTGTCGATAGAGCAGATGAATTTTGTGGACGTTAAGATGGAGGAAAATGCCAAGCTTACCACCATTGGTAGGAACTTCGCAATTTATTATGTAGTCTAGCTACCAGATATGAGTTACTAGTTGCTTAACTTTACAATTTCAGGACTCCAGAAACTCCTGTACAGTGAGCTGGGTGTACACTTGTCCACGTTAACTATCAAAAGAACAAGGAGAAAGCTGGGATGGAAAAAATGTGGACCCTGCTACTGCCAGTTGGTTCAGGAAACAAACCACTTCGCCCGCCTTGCCTTTGCACAAGAATGTTTGGATAACAATGATGATTTCGAGACCGTCATCTTAACAGATGGAAGCACCATCTGGTAAGGGCATCATGGCAAGATTTGCTATAGGAAAGAAGGGAGTCCGAGGAAAGTCAAGCCTCACTGCAACCATCCATTCAAATTAAATAAATGGGCAGAGATCTCAAAGCAGAGTGCAACCCCAGTTGTTATCTTCACGGGCATCATGAAAAAAGAATTTTAGATTGGGGAGATAATGGAAAAGTGCTGGTGCCCTTTACACAGACTTTATTTCCAGATGGCAGCTATCATTTCCAACAGGACAAAGATAATAGTCAGTTAACTTCTTAAATTGACAGGCTACTGTAACAAGATTCAAATAACTATTAATTCAAGTTGGTCATTTACTCTTCACTCTTCCACGGCCACCAACACAGCATCACAATTTCTTAGAAACTAAGTCCTTGTATGAAGTGTCACAATAGACTTTTTATCCAACTTTAAGATGCAGGTTTTTAAACACGTCCTTCTTTTGTCTTGTTGTAGGAAAACTGGCAATGGAATTTATCAGGGACAGTGGGATCAAGTGCGGGCCGACAACTGCAGAAAGTCCAGACCTCAACCCAATTGAAAACCTGTGGCATGAGTGAACACATTTCTGCGCGTCATCATCAATCCAATGAACAAAGAACTGGTCGCAGGCCTCCATAGATTCTGGGTCAAACTTACACCCAAGAAGTGCCTGCAATATATGGCCACCTTGACAAAGTACTCCTGGTTGTAGTTCGGGCAGGGGGGAAAGCATCAAGCTACTTAACTACACCAATCCAAACGGCTCCTTTAGGAGCTACAAAGTGCAATAAAAGTCATGACCAACAATGAGTACAGACCAGCCAGTGCTTTTGAGAGTTCAATTTGCAAAATGTTTATTGTCTTCTGTAGCATCATGGCAAGTACTGAAAAAATGATATCTTTGGTTCTGTTTGGCCCAATTCGCTGATTCAAACGGTAAAATGCTCTCTCTCTCTCTCTCTCTCTCTCTCTCTCTCTCTCTCTCTCTCTCTCTCTCTCTCTCTCTCTCTCTCTCTCTCTCTCTCACAGACAAGATTTTCCTTCAAAGTTTCTGTGATGCGGCCATCACATTTCATTTTTCTCACATGCCAGCGTGAGTTTTGTCAAAGTGTGATGCGCCAAATATCATGTGTTATTTCTTGACAAGCAAATGTTTTTAAAAATGTGCTGCCATGAGTGTAAACTGAGTTCCAAAAAGGTTACTGGAAATAGTAGCAACAAGAGCAGCTCAAGAAATCGAGTGCTTTAGAAATGACAATAAAAATATCAAATGGCTCCCTCCAAACAAGATGCTTATCATTTAGGTAACATTTTTTTATTTAATGAGGAGACTTGGGCGATACTTAATACTCATATACTTGATATAACACTTGATAGACTTGCTACAAGTTGACCTTTTTAGACTGCGCGCGAGCGACGAAGTCGCGAGAGGTCGACTTGTCTCGCTTAAAGGGTTTCTACTTGCGTTTCACGCCAAAAGTGGGGCGTGACGTGACTCGCATTTGGGGTTTCAGGTTACAGTTGTGAGTCCTTGACTACTCCAACAAAATCTATTGAACGTGTGTGTATGCGTATCTCCATCATCGAAGAAGGAAATTTGTTTACTTTGCGCGAAAGTTATTCCTAACAAAGATTTTGGGCATAAGTTGACGACCTCGGGCGACCGGAAAAAAACAAAAGCTTGCTTCAATCTCAAGTAAATACTGGGAGAGGAGATCTCTAGTGACTGTTTGTTAACTAATATTTGTCGTAACTTTGCCGTAACTGTGCCGACAAGAACGAAACCCTTGTTTGGAAGCTTCACGGAGCAAGGGAAAGCCTCGAATCGTCAAGGAAGGCCATTACAGAGGAGAAAGGAGGCATAACTTCCGTAAAACGGCAAGCGCGGGATATAGATCGTGGTACGACACCTGGTACAAGCGAGCAAAAGAGCAACAAAATATAGTCAGTAGCACTGTCTCGTAAAGACTTGGACCTATTAGATCATATTCGTGATAAACGAATATACTGCAATCTCACTGCAGAAAAGCATAAAATCACGAGTTACGAAATCAGTGGATCCCATGTCTTCAAAGATAGCATTTATTTAGCGCTGTTTCGTATTTAGCGCTGCCTCTTAAATTAAGTTACTAAAGTGAACATTTTGCAATTCAGTTTCTTGACAAGTTTTGTTTTATGTTCCTTTGCTTGTACTTTTCTAGGACCCAACTTGTGGTTGGTCTTTCTTGTTTTTTTCAGATGCCTCCTAGACACTCACAACACCAGAAGCACCTTTCCCCTCAAGCTACGTAACCACCACGCTGGCGTCAGATGAGGGCAGTGCAACCTCCTTGCCACCTAGGTTTCTTGAAGAAGTTATGGTTACAGTCACGTAAGAGGTGACCAAGCAGCTTCAGCCTCTGCTTTTTGGCCCATCATCTACCATTTCTACCACAGTGGCAGCTCCTCAACCGCAAATTGACATTCTGGTGACCTCCCTACCCCCATCAAGTGATTCTGTTCTTGGTCCATGGAGCACTGTCTGGTAAGAACAGGTTACTTCCACCACCCTTCCATCAATCAACTTGCCAGTGGACACAAGAGTGCCATTGAAAATTAAAAACAAGATCTAGCAAGAAGAATTTATTGAATTGGGTCTATCTTGGTCAATCCTGCTTTGGATGAAAAGTTCCATCTTACCATCCAGAATGCAAGTGAGGGGTCCTCACCCTCTTTAGCTCTGGAGCCAATTAGCAAACCTAAGAAAATCACATCCATTGATATTTGACTTTAAGTGTTTCATGTGTCTGTGGTAAAAGCATGTAAGAGCATGGGTTTGTGATAAAAGGTTACCCAAATATGTTTATATGTAGGTTTTCTTTTCTCCCTTTTATTTTTTATTTGGGAGGTATCCTCGATAGGGCTAACCTCTGGTACCTCTTTTTCATAGTCACTATTTATTATTTATCATTGATTGTATGAATAGAGTATTATTATAATCATTACCAAAATGGAGACTGGGCCGAAGAGTCGTCAAGGACGGACATGTTTAAAGTGCCCATAACGGAATTTTTTTTTATTTTCTCATCTGAATCTAAGCATCACCCTAAGAACTTGGCATTCAACACGGCTTTTTAATGAATTTTATAAGACGTTCAAATTTTCCG
The DNA here is from genome assembly GCF_977016875.1 of Pavona decussata. Classification (NCBI taxonomy): domain Eukaryota; kingdom Metazoa; phylum Cnidaria; class Anthozoa; order Scleractinia; family Agariciidae; genus Pavona; species Pavona decussata. The sequence continues at coordinate 1,229,416 of NW_028145437.1, read as the reverse complement.
CCATTTTGGCCCACCATTCGCATTAGTCTCCTCTCGGTTTAGCAAGAGCTGTGACATAGGTTCAGGAACACGTGACTTCAGTCTTTCTTTGAATCTCACTGAAAACAAGTCGCGGTATTTCTGCATGTTTCTCGAGAATACCGGAAAGATGTGTTGCAGCAAGATGTGGAAACATCAAAGACAAAGCGAATGGAATAAGCATGCACAGGATTCCTTTCTTTGGCACCACATGCCCGCCAACTGAGGAGGCGAAAGAAATGGATGGATTTTGTGCTGGAGCGGAGGAAGATGTGGACGCCTGGAAAGACCTCGTCCTTCGGTGCTCGATGCACTTTAATGACGAGGATTTCAAAAGGCTGATGAATTTAGCTTTAAACTTAAAACGTGAACTGAAGTAGGATGACATTGGCGTTTGTGTTTATCCCTTAAAACATGCTAAGCAAATGCAAGACGAAGACCAAGAGCCATCTTCGAAGAGAGCAGGGAAAAGCGAATGGCAAGCTTTCGATAAATATTCACACCCGCTGGTGACATTCTAAGCGTTATATAACCTTCTGAGGTTTATAGTTTGACCTCACTGTTAACTCAGTTGCAAGTTTTATAAAATATGGCGTAATTGTTTTGGTTTATATTCTCATAGATCGTGAGATCCGCGAAGTCTCGTTGAGACCAAGCTCTCAACAAATAATAGCACAAATGCTAGCACTGATGTAAATAGATTGATGCGAGAACAGTCGCACTAGGCGAAAACAAAAAACATTGTAAACCACAATGTAGATAAGGTAGATAAACTGCAGCAAGAATTCAACGAGCTCAAACAAATATTGTACACACGTATTGCAGAATTCTGCAAACAATAAAAATGTTGAAAAGTACAACAGTGTTATCTCTGAAAACGTAACCACCACAACGGGGGTTCAAAATAAAAAAGGGCACAAAACAAATCAAAGGGCAAAGAGCGCAGAAAAAAATTGGCTAAAAAAACAGATTGAGACACAAAGAGAAAACAACGATAAATTCATGAAGAATTTTTCAAACCAACAACTTAGCGACAGCCTGTTAGCGTTATTTCTAAAGGGCTCAAATTTGTCCCGACACCGGTGACAGACGAGAATTACACTAGACGCCAACTCTTGTTAGACTTCAAACATTTCGCAAGACGTATGCGCCAAAAAGAGACAATGGATTTCGTAAACTTTACAGGAAAGACCAAGGTCTCTCAAGATACTATCTTAGTATCAATGGATGTAACAAGCTTGTATCCAACTATACCACAGGAGGAGGGAATTACATGATGCAAAGCCGGCGTGATACAAGGCAGACGAGGCATTCCATAGCAATAAACCTCCTATACCGTCACATTACCTCAAAGAAATACTTAAACTTATCTTTCAGGAAAATTCATTCCAATTTGTTGGAAACAATTATCTTCAGACCCGAACTGCAATGGGTACAAAAATGGCCGTTGCATTTGCAAACACCTTTATGGCCGATATTAACAAAAATGATAGCCTGCGAGCAAGCCCCCCAACCCCAAGCTGGAGAGCTTCCTCGCAGGCTAAGAATTGTAATACGGTAATATATTATAACAACTTTGTAATAATAGTAGCATTGTAGTCGTTGTTGCTGTTGTTGTATTATTTTTTTTTTCTTTTCTTTAACCATTTGAAAAGTGTAATAAGTATTTATGTAGTGAAATAAAGTTCTTCTTCATTAAAAAAAAAAAAAAAAATGATAAAGCAAAACAAAACCAATAGAATGGAAACGTTTTATTGATGACATTTTCTCACTGTGGGACAGTGACAAAAAGGAAATTAACCTGTTCATTGAACAAGGTAACAACTTCCATCCTACAATTAAATTTACGGCCGAAATTTCAGAGAACGAGACAAGCTATTATTATCACAGTTCAACGTGTGTCCTTCCTGTAGTTCCGCAAGAACAATGTCGCTAGTCAGCGCTTCACAATTGCCCTGGAGTTCCTTACAGCAGTAGCACTCGCTGATATTTGCTCGCAGATCACAGCTACAGTTACCACAAGTAAAATAATCCATTTGAAGGTATGTGAGTACTTGGCCATAGTTTTGACAGATAATAATAAAGAGCGTGTATGCAAGATGCAAAAAAGGCGAGAACTTTACCATTCACTAACACGCACTCTATTCTCCAAGCATTTCGTTAAATCTTTTTCGAGTGGTCGCTTCTTCTCTTGTTCCTTGCGATATCTTTTTAGCCATTCTTCGTCTGGTATCGGCTTGTCCGCGTACGGTTCGAGATCATCATCTTCACCCGTATTACTTGTTTTGTGGACGCCATCTATTGCCTCGACTTCGACGCTTTCAAATTCGTCCTAGCTGCTTTCTTCAGCCGTTTGCTCACTTTCCGTGTCAGATAATTTTTCTGCCATGGAATATACTTATTTGGAGCTAATTTTTCCCTTCCCAGTATACCGGTGAATCTGACGATTTTCTTTCTGCCGCGAACGGACTTTACTGAAGGTCAAGTGAGTGCATAGACACGAGAGTTCCTGAATCTACGTCACAGACTATGTCACGTGGCCCTATTGTGAGCCCATCGGCATTCTTATCAGCGGGGCGGATTGACCGCAATAAAATAGGATTTCAAAGATTTGTAAAATTCATAAAAAATTCGTGTTTCATACAAATCAAAAAATTTTTTCACGGATGTTCTTCAGGTGATGTTTAGATTCAGATAAGAAAATAAAAAAATTCGGTTATGGGCACTTTAAGTTTGCCCCTAAGCCAAGGCCAACATGAAATATTACGCGGTCAAATTTAGTCTTGTCATGTCAGGAAATCAAAGGAAAAGAAGTTCTAAAGGTAGTCTTTGACTAGTGATTCTCCCATGGCACATTTATCCAAGAAACAAAATTCTAGAGAGACCAATACAGTGTAAACCCGTTTAAGAGTGTTGATTAATCTCTAGAGACAAAATGGATATTTAAAGAGTAAAACCCAGGTGGTTTAAGAAAAACCACACAGTCTGCTAAACCAAGCAAGAAGTAAAGAAGTTCATAAACTCAGTCTTCGGAAAGCATGCAGAATTGTAAGTAAGATTTCCATCAAGGACTTGTTACTTCAGTAACGAACGTTCACACTAACTATTGTATTTCCTTTTTCTCAGTTTGACTACTGTAGAACTTTCAAAGAAAAGTTGAGTACAAGAATTAAAATCCTCAGATTTCCGTTGAGTTAAGTGCTCTGTGGTGAACCTCATACAAGTCCAAAACACACCGTGTCCGCATAACAGGAACTATGATCCACTCAATTTACCCCATAATCGCTTGCAATATTTGCTTTCAGAAGTGAGTTTATTTGATCAGTTACTGCCATATCTGGTGGAAACAGAAGTTGCAGGGATAAAACAGAACTAACGTTATGCATGTTAATTGGAGATTAAAGGTGAATTTTTTGTCAGGGAAGCACAATATGAAGCAGTATCAAGCCAAAAGTGTGTAAAAGCATCGGGCCCTTAAAAAGAGACGATAACACCCTCAATCTTGGAGATGCAGAGAAAGCAACCCTAATCAACTCGTATTTTGTTACAGTGGGCGAGATGATAGCGTCTGAGCTACCACCCATCACCAATAGTAAACTACCAGAACTCACTATAAACTAACAACACACAAGAACTACTTTGACAGCTTGGGTGAGTTTGTTATTTCTCAGATTTTGTGAATGCAAATCAATGTAGGTTGGTTAGCCAGTTGTGGTTTTAGCTTAGATTCACCAGAGTTTTCTTGTTTTTATTATAATTTTTCTTTTTCACACTTTTTGCTGTATATATTACATGTTCATGCTTTTTATTAATCACTTGTCAAATATTGCAGACTGGCCATCAAAAGCTCGTTTTAAAATCTTTTTTAACTTTTAACCAGAAAACGCTTCAAATCTTATCATGTAAACCTGGTTACTCGTCCATTTTTAAAGGTTAATGAGAGTGGTCACTTTGAGACTTTTATTCAAACAATTGGGTCGCAAAATGGATGGAAGAATAACTGAAGCCGCAGAACTTCTACGTAAGGCGTCTGGTATGCTATTAGAAAGTCAGGTAACTGTATTTTCTAGTCCAGCCTCTAGTCCAGATTAATTACCAAGTAGGCAATGCGGCTGAGCAGAAACCTTGGCATGGGCAAGGTCGGTGATGCAAAGTAGTACAAATGGTAGGGAATTTAGAAGCAGAATTTATCATTGTACTGATGAGACTCTGACTTGTACTCTTTGAGAAAGATCTTGGCAACAGATTTTGAATCCAGAGTCCACTGTGTCCTCTATTTTTTGCGCCTGGATTCATTTTCTGCATCAGGAGTTTGAAGGTTTCATGTCTTTTCCAAGCAGAAGTGTGGTGCAAAAACCAAAATTTTCAAAGAGCTCTATCCCAAAACGGTTGTCATCATTGATGCTGTGGTGTTCCGAGTGCAGTCCCCAACAGCAATTGATCTCTAATCTGCCTGTTACTCCTCGTACAAAGGAATTACCATGAAGGGACTGGTAGGAATTAGTCCATTCGGAGTGGTTTCATTTTTGAGAGATTTGTATACTGGCAGCATATCAGACAAAGAATTGACTAAACCAAGTGGAATGTATAAACTGTTTTCCCCCACAGATGATGAATGGCTGACAACGGGTTTGATATACCAGATGACCTGGCCAAATATGGGGTAACTTTGAACATTCCAGCATTTTTAAAAGGGAGCAGCCAGTGTTCAAAACAACAGACAAAACACAACAAGAAAATAGCCAGTCTAAGAATTCATGTGGAAAGGGGATTGAACACATAATGAACTGGCACATTTTCGACAGATACTTATCAATCCAATTAGCACCTGTTGCTAGTGGGATTTTTTTTGTAATTAGGGGACTTACTAATTTTCAGCTTCCTTTAACTGATTGATACTGTAAGAGCCCTGCTGACATTCTTGTGATGATGTATATAAATAACGATAAAATAATGTTTTTTTCAATGTTCCTTTGGAGAAAATTACTTCCCTTCTTTTGAAGCTTCTGCGGGACTGTGCAAATAATACTGTCTGGTGGAATGGATGCAGAGTACGATAAACCATCGCCATCTTTATCTGGGGCTGTCTCTAAAATGAAGAGGTCTTGTGCGGTAGTACCTTTCACAAACCAGCTGGAGGGTTTTAAATTCCCGCTGTCTAAAAGTATGATGTATTGCATTAAAATGGAAAAGCCTCTCCAAGAAGATGACAGGAAACTGTCTCAAGGCAGTGTGTGAGTGGACCATGTTAGCAAGCACCAATTTCGTATAGCAAGCTAGAAAATCTGTTCTAAAGTACCAGTTTTAAGGGATGTAAAGCCTCCAAGCTGGCCAGCAGACAAAGAGTTTTGTTACTATGTAAGTCTAATGAAGTTCTTGACAGGAATAAACAGTGATTATGTATTCAGTTGGTTTAACAGTTTCTAATATAAACATATACAGAATCAGATCACAACAATTTCCCAAAATCAGAATTACCAGCATGCCACTAGATTATGAGGTAGATTAAAAGCAAAAAAAACCTCTACAAGATGCAGAACACTCCCTTTTCGAAAAAGGTCTTAAGTTCAACCCTACCCCCTCCACAATTCCTTACAAGGACATTGTTGTTAAAGTTGAGGCTGCCACCAAACACTTGCCTGCTGAATCGAGAGAAGAAATACAGACCTCCACAGCTGCCATTCTTCACTGAGCTCAACTACCAAACCATAAAAACATCACAAAAGAAGAAAACAAAGCTCTACAAAACCAAAAGAAAGACACCTCGAGAGTCATCATGAAAGCCGACAAAGGAAACTGCTTCATAGTCCTTGACAGTGAAGATTATGACAGCAAGATGGAATCCCTCCTTACTGACCATAACACCTACAATCTAATCACCAGTTCTCCTTTCCGCCAAATAGAACACAACCTCAATGCTATGCTCTTGAATTCAAAAAGACCACAAAAACTCGATGATTGAACTTACTTTAAACTTTGATCTACTGATGGCACACCACCAGCTATCCGCAATTCCATCAAACATCACAAAGCTGGTAATCCTCTCAGACCAATTACAACATGTATGGGTTCCCCTCTTTACAACACGTTCAAATTTCCCACCAGCATTTTGGCACCAATTCAAAACCACATTGGTCATTCTCTCTCAAATTCATGGCCACACAGAACCGCTAATGAGGTTGCTCAAAAAACAGGACATAAAATACAAGTTACCAATAAACCCTTTAAAACATTCTAACAGAAATTCCCAGCTCCCAAATTTCGTCCTGAAAAAGTAGATCAAGGCAATGTCGTCTACAAAATTCCCTGCACCACATGTTTGAGGAGCTACACTGGTGAAACTGGAAGGTCGTTTAGCACCAGGAAAGGGAACATGTTAGAAGTGTGAACATGCGCACCAAAGGATCTAATGTGGCAAATCATGCTTCAGCCAAAAACCACCAGATTGACTTTGAGAATGCCTCAATCATTGACAAGTCCAATTATCGCCACCTTAAGACCCTCGAGTCCTGGCATACCGCGAAAACTTTTGATACTGACAAAAACTCATGCCCACTCCCTAATCAATACCTTATTCGTCTTAAGGACGGTGCCTACTAATATCGAAGTATTTTTGTGCGGTTTATGACTATGCGGGAAAAGCAGATCTCAGCAAGGGCTATTGGAATCCAAAAAGAAAATTGGGGGTAACCACGCATTTTCAGAGAAAATTAAGCAACAATATCTCTAAAAAGCGCCAAAATATAAAGCAATGTATGGGATTTTTTCCTAAATTGAAGCTTAGTTATCTCTGAAAAATGCATGGTTACCCCCAATTTTTTTTTTAGATACCAAACGCATTTGGTAAGTTCTGCTTTCTCCGTGTAGTTTTAAACTGCGCAAAAATATTCCTGTATTAGCAGGCACCACCCATAGGAAACCCGAGTATCTCGCGATGCGCAGAACGTATGCGCAGTAACAATAGTAGGCACCGTCCTTAGCAAATAATGTTTTCCACACTTATAACCTGTATTGTACATCTTTTTGTATTTATTGGTCCTTGTTTCATATTCTCTTAATATTTTATCTGTTGAAGACAACAGGACGGTTGTCAAAGGCTAATATCTTTTCAATGTATGGGTTTTAGGAGTACATTATTTTTCTGTATGTGTTTTTGTCCTTTTAAGGCTTCAGTGGAGTATCTTCTCAAGAAGAGGTACATGAATTTGAAACAAAAAAAAAGTGGAAAGGCTTCACCCAAAGAGAAAGTAGACCTTGGAACACAGCATACAAATGAGGATGATAACAGTCTCCACAAGGAGCTGAACAAAGAGTTGGCTACTGGAAAAAAGAAAAACAAAGAAGTTAACTGAGAGGTTGTCAAAAAGTTGCAGAAGTTGTCGTTTCCAAGTAGAAGGGATGCCATACAAGAAGTGGTTGGAGCAAATGCAGTGTCCACCATACTGAAAAAAAAGAATCCATTGATGATGAACAAGTGGTAAGTCTTGTGTTCTCCTGATACATGATAATAAATTGTGAAGGGGAGGGGCTGTCTAAGGTTAGACATTTAGACATTTAGCTAGTCTTTTTTACGTCACAGAGTATAGCTAGAAGTTACATGTAAAGTGGAATTTCCTGACAGTTGTGCTTTGAACCAAAAAAATTTGTGAGGGGAGTATATTTCCTAAAAACTCACTTTCATTACGTTTAACTGATCACAACCCGACTTTAAGTCAGGGATACTCTGATCCTTCTTCCTGTAACCTGGGTGAGGTTAAGAACCCTTACTCATTTTCATAGCCTATTATTTCCAGAGATTGTCTGGATTTTGTGATTTATTTGCATGGTGTAACCATTGGTTATGTCACCAAATTTTTAATAATAAATAATATTGGTATAATGAGAAAGGACATGATAAAAAAGTAAACACATTTGTAACTTCTTCTTTTTACAAGGCCTTTTAGATGAGCTTAGCTTTTTTTTCTTCATAGGCACTTCAATTTGCTGTAGTTATGCCTCAATTTAAAGCTGGTTGTTTTATTTCGCAGCTTTGGAATTAATAATTATTGGTTTTGCATATATCATCAGACCTTCCTGAGGAAGATGTGAGTGTTGAGCTATTTTTGCAGAGATGGGCTGGGATCCCTAAGTGCTTCATGAAAGAAGAATGATGTTAATCCAGGTAAGGTGATAAAAATAATATGCTTGTCAAATAGGCTCAAAATATCGAAATGCCAATATATATGTTGAACTTTCAATATGTATGTCGAAATTTCAATATATATGATGAAAAGTCAATATATATGTCAAAATGTCAATGTGTCCACACATTACAAAATATATGTCCAAATTGATGTATGGGATCTCGTTCTATATCGCCTCGTGATTTTCGACATATATATTTTGGATGCAGTTTCGACATACATTTTAGTGTGCAAACTTATGCAAATGAGCTATCCTTGGTCCTGCAACGAATGAAAGCGAGGCTACATCAGTCAACAACGTGGCCGCAGAAGAAGACAGGATCCAGCGCCTCGTGCACAAAATGGTGAGTTCTGAGACAAGATAAGTGGATCGAAACAGCAACAATGTTCGCCCGGCCGTTAGTGTTGTATCCATAAGTACTTTCCACAACGTCAACGACAAATTGTCCTCCAGATTTAACTTCCCATCATGATCCACAGCAGCTACAGCTTTTCCTGCCAATAGCCATGCTTCCTGAGAAATTGCTTCCAATTTCAACCCTGCTGCAAATTATGGTGCAAAGATAAGTCAAAGACGTGGGCGTCGTCAGAGAACACTTCCATATGCAAGGCAATCGTCTACAAGCACAACTACTCAGCTGTTCAACAAGGATGTTTTCTTACTGCCATCTCCGAGTTTGAGGAAAGTGCCAAGAGGCTCACAGAAAGTAGAATTGCAGAGGTTAGGATGCTATGTGAATGCACTATCCTTTGCTAAAGAGATGCCCGAAATTCAAGTCAGGGAAAAGTTGACACAAGTTTTTGAGAAGCAACTTCTCGATTCCGAAGAAAAGCCAGTCAGGTAAGTTTAAGGTTAGTTTGTTTGGAGGGGGCGGGGGGCATTTAAACTGCAGCAGTAAAGTCGCTGCTAAGAACACTATTCCTTTTTACTATTTCTCGTGTATCATACACTGCTAACATTGTGGAAACTGAAACTGGACATAACTGAAATTGACATCACACACAACCATTACTTTCCATGAATTTCAACCCCCCCTCAGGATTTCCGAAATCTTGGATGAACAAACCACCCAGAAGGTCCCTAGAAAGGTAATCATGGTGATCACAGGAGGTTCAACATACTTGTGTTGAGGGAGATTTCTTTCAATTCCCTTCAGCTTTACATTTGTGAAATCATGTGAATCCGTCATTGTGGATGGCTAGATTTGTAGGCAACTGACTGGTTACTCCCCTTCCCCGCCTGCGTGACGGAGTGCAGACCAGACCACAACACCAGGGACTACATCCCTTACTCTTTGCTAACAGTGTGTAGGTTCTTTAACAACCCCTCCCATTTTAATATGAGAAGGTGAAGGAGACAAAGCCAGCGGCTTAGAATCACCGCCCAATGACACAGTCATCTGAACTGTGCCAAGCTCCTAGAAGGTTGGGCCAGCAAGGGGAGGTGGAAGTACCACAGTTCTGACCCACGCTGGGGCAACCCAGGCATTGCTTCAGTGTGGGACAGAAGGGTTGGTGCCATCAACAGTTATCCCCAAACCATTTATTAATAACTTAAAAATCAATAAATAGATAAATAAATAATTCCTTTTACAATGCCAGAAGGGTAGTAACTTCAGCTATGCTTTATGGGGGTGAGTTGAAGGGGAAATGTCAGCTCCTGACTTTACCCGTGAACCAAGATGAATGAAGATTCCGGTGAGCCTAAGTATAAACATTATAAGTCTTAGGGCGCACTGACTGGCCACATGTGCTGCTCAGTGCAATGAATAGCCTCTGAGTGAGTGGAGAAAGCGTGTGCTTCACTCCAGGATGTTGCTAAGCTAAGGTCAATTGAGCTAAACATTAACTCCAGTTCATGCTCTAGCAGAAGCAGCCATATAATAATATAGCAATATGAAGGCGAATCTCAGTATACTAAGAAACATAGCAAGTTACCATCTTGAATCAAAACAACGATGACAAAAAAAATATGTCGTGTAGGCCACATTCAAGTGTTTTACACTGTCCAATATTGTGGCAATCGCATGTAATGCAAACTTTCGCAAATATCACTATTCAAGTGCGGATATTTTCAGGTCTGGGCAGAAATAAGTTAAAAGTACTCATTAAGACTTCCTGAGGTACTTTTCTTCATGAATTCCAAAAGTCGAATTTTTATTCATTTGTCTTGCATATGCCTTCTAACATTTGACACGTCGTTTGGTCATATATCAAGTCTTTGGACAATCGCAACACACACACACAAAAAAAGAGAACACAACCCTTACCTTAACTTGGTGCCTCATGGCCCGCGTAACAAGATTTCTACACAAGAATAGCCATAAGTAATTAGACTTCAATAATAAATTATTGCAAGTAGTATCTACTGTACCACAAAAAACGGTAGACAATTTTAGCCAGAGTGCACGCTATATATCTACGCTACATGCAAGTACATAACTGTTTCAAAGTCGAGTTTCAACTTCATGTATCTTGAAAGGGAAGAAAATGTATGCATCAACGTTTTTATTTCTTATTTACATGAAAAGTCATCAAGTAAAAGTAATGGTTGGAGGGGGGAAAACAGAAGGATGCCAAGAAAGTTGTCTGCATGTCTGTTGAGGACCCAGGTATTTAACCTTAATCAATACACCCATTACTGACTCATCCCCAGTCATCTCCTAGAAGAAACATATATTTTTACAAGGCCCAATAAACACCTAATGATAACCCTGATAAAACTCATAAAAATTGTTTTTTCTTAACCAGTCCATAATATTTACATTAAATCCAGACACTACTACAAATTAATCATAACAAATCAAGCAATTTAGTCATGTTCGGATTACATGTACATTAACAACAACTTCACCCTAGTGTACTCAAGTAACAACAAGACAAATCTGGCAGTAAATGGGACTATGGACAATGGGTGCTCCCTAGGATAACAACGAATGTGGGTGGTACTGACAAACCCAGGAAGGGGTAAATGGGTGGTTAGCGAGCACACCCTGCAAAATAAATGGGGCGGTTAGTGGACACAAACCCCAAGCACAACCACTAAGTGGGGCGGTTAGTGGACAGAAACCCCCAATCAGAAACTTGGACGGTTGGCAGCCACACCCAGATATAATGAATGGAGACAGAAACCCTTGGGCAGTAGCAGACACACCCAGTGAATAATTTGGGGTGGTAGCAAACTCACCCAGGTAGGTAGGTAGCTAAAGATATGATGGGATAAGGGACCCACCCAACCCAATCATAAAGTCCTTGAAACAAATGTAAGTTCAGGACACAGAAAATCAACAAAATTTAAGGGCAAAATTAGCAACTGCAATGTACATGAGAATATCTCAGAACCTTTTCAAATTAATGACAATTAAAGTTAACAATACCTTATCTATCTCTTGCGATTGTAGGGGCAGTCCTGGCATATGCAGTGGCCCTATCAACCTCCTAACTTATCAAAGCTTATTTTGATGTACACGTAGTGTTCCCCCTGATAAAAGAAAAGTATATTACATCCCAAACTTCGAATAAAAATACGATTCTATGACAAACAAAAAATTAGCCAAGCAAAAAGGGTTGACTGGTAGTCTTTGATTTGAGTTCCACCAAAACCCCCTGAAGATCCAATGTGAAAAGAAGGTTACTTGTCACAAAACCAGTACCTTTTCAATATACAAAAATACAACCAAGCCACACAAAAACTAACGAAACAGCAGTATTAAGCCTCTTTCCTGACTTTGTATTTTTTCAATTGATAAATGATGGTCACCCAACTAGTTTAGCTTTGTAGTTATTTTGGGTGTCAAGTAACTGTGTGTGTTTATAAATTGTACAAATAAATAATGTTGTTGTTGTTGTAAGTACATCTACTTTCAAAGACATGCAAAATTTGTTGTAGTAGCACTTTAAGTAAAGTCTAATTGCCGTGTATTGAAGTCTCTAATGTATAATTTTATATCAAAAGGAGGAGTCTTGAATATATGCTTTAAAAGGCTAAAACTTATAAATGCCATTGATTGTGCATAAAGTAATTAATTGTAGCTGGATTGTATCTACACAAGTAGGGAGAGCGCAAGAATTGACAAGTAAGCAATTTATTAATCATGCAGGAAATCAACAAGAATTTGAACTCTTTACATCTTACTCTAAAATTGCAAAAAGACTGTTTTCAATCCAAAAATTATTAAAAGACAACCTTTTACACGTTTTATTTGAAGACGCTAACAAGCTGGCCATTAGTAAAACAACTTGTACACAAAACAATCACAATTCTCCCCTTCCAAGATGGGGATCTTACTTGCCTGTCCCAGGCATTGAGATAGCGGGGACAGGTGCAAAAAAAAATTACATGGGGAAAAAAATGAAGAGAGACTGGGCAGAGAAGACTCAAGAACGCTTGTGTTTATTCTCAACAAAAGATTGTTCCAGTATACAAGACTCTGGTATACCCAGCCTCTGATTGGTCAATTTTGACAGTTTCAACATACAAGCATTGTTGACACAGAAGAAAAATGCGATATGGCTAAAGCTTACAATGGCCCTTTGAGTTATGCAAACGGGAGTTTCATTTTGTCTTGAGCAATACACTAAACCATTTTTCCGACGCTGATTCAGTAAGGAACTACTAAATAGAATGCCTGAGGAGCCTCCTGCAAGAGGAAGTTGTTTTTGCTACTCTGCTTACCAGCTTCGGAAAACATTCAATCTTTAAAGCTGAAGTATTCAGCAAGAAAACTTGAATTTGTTGCTTTATTCATATTGCAGATGCCAAATATACAGCTGACTAGGTTTTTAAAATACCAGAATATCTAAAGTTTAAAACAATATCAGGAGCTCAAAAGTTTAATCGATCAGGAAATTAGAAACTACTCTGACTTTCAATCGTAAATACAAGACTGTGAGCTCAGTGATAAACAAACCTTGATGGTTGTTTGGTCTCCATTCTGGAATAAATTTATTACAGAAGCAATCTTGTCTGAAATCACCAATTCTATTTGCGTTAACTCCCTGCCCTGTCCCCCGCCCTGTCAAGTGTCCAGTGTACAACCTCTAGTCTAACCGATCATATCCTAGTCCCAATTTATATTAACCAACAAATTCAGTTCTAACCAAGTCCTCCATTTGCCACAATTTTGGCATTAACTACTAGAGCTGTTCATTTACCCCTTTGCATTCTATACAAGATTTTTTTTTTACTGCAATATTCTACAAAAATAAAGCAGTAGCCACATGCAGCCATTTACTGCCTTTATTTTATTTATTTTTTCTTTTAAGCTTTCATTTCAAACATCCTCAGCCTATTTTGGCAGTGTCTAGGCATTCAAATGAACATGACTCGGTACCTTTCCCCAGGTGTCCAAAAAGTCATGACTCCCACCGTTCGAAAGATTTCAAATGGTACAATTGAAACTTTTGAATGGCTAAATATCTTAACTGAATTGATGCATTAATTCATCAGTGTAAGCTCACATTTAGAGAAGAAAGCTAGAACAAATCTTGAATTGAAAAAAAAAAGCTTTTTACCAGACTGCACTGTGTAACCTACCAGAATGCACTATATAAAAACAATACACAATGACATCCCTTACCAGGTTGACAGCTTTGTGACAGTTTGGGTGAGATTGTTATTTCTCAGATTTTAGTGAAAGTAAATAAATGTATGCAGGTTAGCCAGTTCATGAAAAACTGTTTAGACTTTTGCTAATGACTTCACACTGCAGAAATAACAAATAAAGGCCACAGCACAGAGCATAACTGACCTACATGTATGTTGCATTTCAGATAGCCTCTTGATGTTTGGCTCATATTCACCAGAGTTTTTGCATGTGGCCTTAAAATTAATTCCTTCAGGAAATGTTGCTCCTTTAATGCTTTATCTGCTGCTTAATGCACTCCTTTGCAATAAAAACCTTAGGGTTAGAGTTAACACTAGGATTGTTAGGGTTAGGCTAAAGCAAGGTCCAGAGCTATAAGGACTGCATATCATGAAAGGGTGATGCTGCAAGGGACCTGTTTCACTAAAAATTAGCTCACAAAAGCCTATTTGGATGACAAAAATGTTTGCAAGGAAAGTGTTTGACTTTTTAACAACTCATACACATAATTAGCTTGTCTAACTTAACATGAGCCCTCCAGCAGTTTGTATGACTTAAAAAAAGGTTAAAGGCACCTTGTTTGACTGACACGCAGCACAGGAGGTACTTGATTGTTAGCCAAGAGACAGCATGCAACAGCGAAAGTAAAAAAAAGCCTACAGTCCATACAGGGTCTCCAATCCTTTTTCTGCTGCACTTGATGTGCAATACAAACCAATAATTATGGGTACAGTTTCCATTTTTATCACAAAACAAAGTGCAAAGCAGCAGATAAAACATTGGAGCAACGTTTCCTGAAAGAAGAAATCAAGGCCACATGCAAAAAATTCAGTGAATCTGAGCTAAAACAATGAAAGGTGTTTGGAAATGTCATTTGGGTCAGTTATGCCCTCAGTTCTTCAATTTGAAATTTTAAACCAGAGTAAGATAACATGAATCCAAGATAACATGTTTTTAAATATCAGACTTAAGTCCACTAGATAACAGCACAAGAAAACTATCAGCATAGAACTTGGTTACCAACACAATTCCCAGAAAAAAGGTATCCCATATATTTGCCAGGGCATTTATTTTGTTTTAATAACAGTTAAAGTTACATCGTAGCGATAACAAATAATTAGGAAAGCCCACAGAAAATAAACTGCAAATGTAAAGAATAATTCAAATTTGCAAACACTGATTCGTAGCTCAACTATCTGACTACATTATTGGCCAATTTTCATCCACATATTTCACTCAAGATTGAATTCCGTCGGACACAAAATGGCAAGGTTTATTTGATAAAAACCTGACATAAAAACATTGAAAACAGAAACTTGTTTTCTTTCTCAAATTCATTTCATTCAAGAACTCAGTACAGAGATGACTATTAAGTGCCAAGGCGTGAATCCACGGACCAACATTTCTGTGACTTTTTGATTACTAAGATCACCCAGCTAGCAGAGTGGCTTTCAATTTGTTTGCACACAGTCAGTTTTCAACTGAGTTTTCAAAGTTCTTCAAATTCTACTTGATAAATTAAAATCCAGCATGGTATATTTGATGTGCAACATCATTACGAGATCATTACGAAAATATGTTATTTGCAAAGGTGAAAAAGAAAAGTTGGAAATTCCTAGGGGGTCTTCAAAGAAACCCCTGGAACGGAAATTCCAAGGGGGGTGGGGTCTAAAGTGGAAAACCTATCATCGGGGGATATGGATATTTTCTGGAACCACACTGTGAGATTTTGTGAGAGATACCAATAATTAAACGGGATTCAACAACTAAATTAGCAGTTGAATGGTGTTGGATAACAGATTACAACCTATTAAGTAATTAAATTTAACGTTGTTATGTTAAACTTTACAGTACCTAATCCTGTCCTTGCTGTCCAGCTCACCCCTCCAAATTGTCCCACCTTGTTGTGGAGAGATACAATTTTTGTTTCACTTTTCCAGTTCTTTTTCCTACAAAGACAAAGTTGTCTCAAAACTGGCACACGTATATAATATTATGAATTGATAAGAGAAAAAGATGACAAAACACGTACAAAATGGAGGCAAGCACACTAGCTAGTACTTACTCAGTTCGATTTGGTAGGTTATCCACCGAGAAAATTCGGTTAGTTTGGTTACTCTATGACTACGATGGACCGCCGGCCCGTAGTTAGCCTGCGAACAGCAGACGTATTTCTGATTGTCGCTTCTCTCCCTCCGAAACAAGATGCCCTTAATCGGCACGGAAAGCTTAATGTAGCCCCATTTATCCCCCATTATATGTTTCGCAGATATTTAAAAACTATCCTCCCTTTGCAATTGAAATAATTGAATGGTTTTATTCAGAGAAACTGTGTGATATTTTATTGTTGTGTTACTGGGAATTATACCGGGAATAACTCTGTAATAACGTCATGACCCCACTGAACTGGTCTGGCTTCCTTCGCTTTGAATTATTCGGTCTGTTTATGAAAGTGTAGTTTCTTCGCTGTGAACTCTCCCAATTTCCTTCATTTAAACTGTCGAGTACTACTTAGAAGTTATTATTTTGATTTACCGCTTGAAAAACGTTTGTTTTCTTTCTCAAATCGGCAGATCAGAGTCTTAAATTCATACATGTGGCCCCCATTGAACGAAAACAACCTTCTAAATGATGATTTGCTTTGATGTCACACAGGTAGAGATAGGTGGGTCCCCTCCCTCGTGATATATGCGCCGATAATGGATTTTGATTGGGGCGTGTTTATTGAAGACAATCAGAACAATAGATCCCTTCTGGGAGAGGGCAGAATTTAATGTAGGTTTAATGAATAAATCAAATGATGATTTGACGTAACACAGGAAGGGATGAATTGGTCCCCTCTCTCGTGATATGTGCCTAAATAATAGATTTTGATTGGTCCGCTTCTGTTGAAGACAATCAGAACAATACATCCTTACTAGGGGAGGACAGAGTTTAATGCATAAACAAGATGCCTATACTGGCATGTACGCGAGATGCTGGGGCTAATTCATTTATTCCAACTGTATGCTTCGCCAATTGATAAAACTATCCTTGCTAATGGAATATTTTGAGTCACGAAGATCGCGTTATGTTGTTTCTCGTGTTACGCTACAAAGGCTCTCACGGGAAATATCGGAATTTCCATTACGCTAACGTAAGCTTCTCAATGACCTCTTTTTAGTCTCCCAACGCAAGTGGTTCGGGACTGTCAAACAAAGCACGATTCCTTAGCCAGGAAATCTGCAATTTCCACCATTTTAGATGTCGAGTGCTTCTCAGAAGTTATTCTTTCGATTTACCGCTTCAAAATGGTGAAATTTCTGTTTGAAAACGGCACACTTGAGTCCACAACATGTTAACAATATGGCGCCACAAATTTAATCAGTTTTTAATGTGGCTAAATGAAATTTAGGCTAAGTTAAGCTCGAAACAATGCGGGTCAGCAGTCTTCCCTCACAGTGGTCACAGGGGCGGCCCAGGAGTTCTAGCAGGGACACGCTGTGACGCTTTCATGCAGTTGTTTTCGTCGCTTTGCTCGCTCAAAGGTCATTCGCTGTTTTCATTTGCTCGGCTGCAGTTAGCTGTTTGTCTGCTGCTGTGATTTTGCAAATTTAATCAGTTTTTAATAAATATATCAAATGATGCATTGACGTCACACAGGTAGGGGTGAGTGGGTCCCCTTCCTCGCGATAGATGCGACAAGAATGGATTTTGATTGGCCTGCTGTTGTTGAAGACAATCAGAACAATACATCCCGAGTAGGAGGGGGGAGAGTTTAATGAATAAATTAATGTACAGATTTGTGGCTACGACGAAGAAAAAAAAATCGACCCGTTTTTAGACATGGTATGCCCCCTCAGGGCATCCCGCGTAATTAATGAGCAGATTTGTGGCTACGAAGAAGAAAAAAAAAAGATACCCAACCCAAACCTAGACACGGCCTGCCCTGAGGGCATTCCGTGCAAAATGGCGTAGCTGACTAGGATCCTTTAACACAACATAAGCTTCATACTTAACAATTGATTCATGCGTCAGCGTGCTTCATCGAGATATGAAGCACGCGGGAAGTTTGGAGAGCACGAAAGATGCGTAAGAGTTGCTCGAGGCGTAGCCGAGAGCAACTCTAGCTTCTTGAGTGCTCTCCAAACTTCCCAAGTGCTTCATATCTCGATGAATGCACAGCTGACGCATGAATCAATTGTTTTATAACATTTTCAACGCGGTAGTTTTTAAACCCGTTGATTCTAGGTTGGCCAGAGGTTTCCCAAGCATTCAGCCAATGTGCAAAATGGCAATAAACAACCCCATGTTCGGTAAAAATACACATCTTACAGGGTAAAAAAGGCAACACCCCTTTGGTCTACAGTAGTTAAACTTTCTAATTATGGAATAAAATACACTGGTTGCTAATTGAAAATTTTCCAGAAAACAAACTTAAAAATTTGATCCTCGCGTTACATGGGAGAATTCTTTCCGCTTGCGAGGACATGTCGGTTTGTTTACGCAAGATTTACGCAGTTGTCACGTCTCAAGAATGAAAATAGAAAGAAAACAGACAATTGAAGCTTCCCTAAATGAAAAATTTATTCAATTAAGTCTTTGTTCTAAGAAGCAAAGGCGTACAATTTTTAATCCGAGACGATGAACGCGCAAGTGATTTGAAGGAACTGCAAGTCCATTTTGAAGTGAATTTATCGAACCGTGTGCACGGTTTTCAAAAATTTTGCAACAAAACTGTTAGGAATACGAAGAAGCTTTCAATTAGAAAAGTATTTAAGTACAAATTCACAACCAAACCTGTAATTTCTTGTGAATTGAATTCCCACAAGTACTCGAACGTTACCAAGAAAGTTCGTGGCGTATAATCAGTAAATAATGATCTGAAATGTCCGCTTGCTGATCGTCGGCTGGATAAAACAACAATATCTCCTTAAAGCACAATTTCTTCGCCGTTAATTATCGCATTTCCGCTTTTGAAACTATCGAGTGTTCCTTAGCAGTCTTTCTTTCAGTTTATCGTTTCGAAAAGGTGTCTTTTCCCTCTGAGAAAGCGAAATTGGCGCCTGAAAATTAATAGTTTTGCGAGACACGATGTCACGGGCCTTGTTCTCTTTTTCCTTTTCTTTAGGTTTTTTCGGGAGTTAAAAACTCCAATCCCAAAGAAAAAGTGGGAAGAGCTTCTTCATCAGCTGGTTCCCTTGTTGTCATCTGTAGTTAAACGTGTTGCTGAAGATTTCTCCCGTTTTTGAATGCAAAATGGAGAAAGTCGCTCACCGAGGTCTCGAGGCATTTGTTTGCTGACGTCATCAGCGTGCACAATAGGAATATGAAGCACGCTCGCGCAATTGAATTTGATTGCACGAATTTCAATCTCGTTCCCAGAGCCCACGTGTCTTTTGGTCAGCGCCAAGACACGGAGCTCTGGAATAATCAATTTCCGGAACGATCTTGATTGGCTACTCGATTTATCAAACTGCTCATGCGTAAACTCCCGGAAGTAAAATTGCATGTAAACAACATCAGAACAGCTGAGCGCGAATTTACAAATATGGCGCAAAAAACTCCAAATAAACTTGTTTCAAACACGAAGATTTGTCGCTGCTGCTGTAATCCCTTGAGTTCTAATGATCGCCCCATTTCACTTTTCGGCCAAAAGTCCCAGAGAGAAGCGATCATGGAAGGATACAATGAAATTACTGGTCTCGAAGGGAATGAAAATGACGGATTGTCACAGTTTGTATGTCGGTCTTGTGCTCGGAAAATTGCGGCATTTAAAGAATTCAGAACTCTCTGCAAAGAGTCCGATGGTAAACAGAGGACCTACCATTCAGCGAATATACGCATAAAGAGGGAGAAGAAGCTTGAAGAAAGCCCATCAGGTCCGACAGTATCGCCTTCAGTAGCTCACGCAAGCAAGAAAACCCGACCAGACCATGTAGCAAAGCCACCTGTCAAGATTCGCCTGGCTTGCCGGTTTCAGTCGGCGAGCTCTTCCACTACTGGTCTTACACCTATAGCGCCCAAACCTACCTTCCAAACTATGCAGCGTTCTGATAAAGATTCCACGCTACCAAGGGCTGACAACGACATTGTACGCAACGAGAAGGAGCGTCAAGAGTCAACTGATGCCACACGAAATTTGCCAGAATTTCTGAAACCTAAATCTGTAGACAAGGCTGGCGTAGACAGAAAACAAGGAGTTGATATTCTCTCTAGCTCTGGACTCCACAAGAACACGGTATGTTATTTGACAAATGATTTCTTTTTTATACCAATAAACAGAGGAGAAATCTCCAGTTGCAAAAATGTACACAAGACAAGAGTACTGTAATTGAATCGACAATACGAATATTTCCATTGTGCATCATTATATATTTAATTAAATGCAAGATTTCTCTTCATTACCGCAATCCACGTGATTCAAACCATCACAAATCTATATCAACAGGTTGCTGAGCCTCCTAATACAGGGACTATTGGGGTGCTTACACCAGATGAAAAAGAAAAACTGGTTGCAAAGATAATGTCATCATCACCTCCAGCTCTGGCAGAAACCATGATGAAAATACCACTTATTAAGAGTTGCGTGAAAGCTATCATACTGCAAGATATTGATAGTCAGTGCCAAAAGCTGTGTCAGAAGAAAGAAAATCCATCTGTTCTTCGAATGACAAAGGACAGTCAAAAGGAACTAAACAAATTTCAGTGGATCTCTATCCTGACTGAAATGAAGGAAAAAGCCCCTGATGTACTGGACATGTTGTCAGCTGTGGCATTACCTAATGTGAAAGCAGATGGCAGCCAGGTACCAAGGATATGTACTGCCTATGGTGTGCTTATGAATACCAGGTATTGTAAAATACTATTTCAACTGTATTTTTTCCCAAGCCACAGTACTTCATGTTTAACCTTGCTGTTAAATATGCTAATGCCTCAATCACAATTTGATTTATGCCACTGTTTCAATATCCTATCACTCCCAGAGTGGGTGGTACATATGTTATGGTTCAAAAGGTTTTTTGGTTTAAAGATTTTCAAACCAGTTTGACTTTTATTTCCCTTTGTCTCAGATTATGGTAATGAAAACTGCATAAAGGAAAATAAAAAATAAACTGGTTTGAAAAATTTCAACCCCCCAAAAATTAAACCACAACACATACATTGGTATTACAATGGATGATGACACAATAAGTAATGCTACTTATGAGGGTCTTATGTTACATAATTTTTCATGGTCAATGAAAGTTAGCCCTCCCAATGAGCTTCTTTTCTTGGGGCAAATATTGAATGCAAATATTGTTTAAATAAAAGACTGACACATTTACAATCCTTAATTCAATTTAAATATCAACAAACTAGTGGTCTATTACTAATCCTACATTCTGATTGGCTATGCTACAATAGGTCTATTAGTGACAGACCATGCCACCTAGTAGCACCACGTGTGACAAAAAGTAAATAACTTACCTCACTTCCCTCAATAATTTTTTACATAAAATGTAAAAAATACATGACCAACTAGTTGGTTGATACTAAAAGAATTTTGACCCTTCACTCTCAATTTGAATCGTAGCCCATTCGGGCTGCAAGTCTAATCGTTCAATAGGCATAGCTACAAACAGTATTTTAGTTCATGCAAGATACCGAGTGACAGAATATAAACACAGAATAAAAAATTCAAACAGATTATTTTACTGATCCTTACAGAAACAGGGAGCTGTCCTTAGTACAGAAAGTCAATGCAGTTGTCCTTGGTTCTGGTCATGCATCTAAGAAGGTAGGCATTTGTATAATAATAACTTCATTGATAACAGTCCTCACCAGTCCTGTCATTCTCTGATATTTCACATAAAATAGTTGATGCCCTTACATTAATATTTAGTTTACAACATCTAAATGGGTTAGTTAAAATCAAAATCACTCTACTGGTGTATACAATATTTCAGTTACTGTCGATGTGAAGAAAATTCCATTCTCAGATTTTAACTGGAACCTTCAATTTCAGACATTTCAGAGATTGAATAAGACTGGTGTCACACAGAGCAGGGACAGTTTACTAAACATCATGGACAGCGTTGGTGGTGACATCATATCAGAAGTTAAGCAAGTGCTTCAAACCAACGGCAGCCTTCGCATTGTATTTGATAATCTAGACTTTATTGTCCTTGTCAACATCATATTAAAGAACCACAGAAATTCAGATATGCACTGGATAGGGCACTATGTCACATTTGATAGGATCCCATCTAGCCATCTTGACAACACTCGTCCACGTATGGCGGACATTAACAAGTTCAATAACACTGAGTACCTACTTAGTGAGGATGAGCTGTTGAAGTTGAAGAGCGACTTCACGGTATTGGTAGCCAGGGTTCTGGTTCAGTTCTTCACTTGTCTGAAGCATCTAAAAAGTGCTGTTAACATCCACATACCACACAGGTAATTGTTCAAGCTTATAGTGGTTGTGTTATTAAAATTATTGTAGTGTTTCTTTCAGAAGAACTGCATACAGTAAGTTTTATACACTGACAGCAGACAAACCAGGGGAGAAAAGGAAATTTTCATTTAATTCACTGACCCTTTGCAATATATAGGTATTCCAAAGAGATGGCAAAGAAGTCTACTATAATTGGTCTCCCAATTGTCCCTTACAACCAGAACAAACACGCAGATGTTGTCCAGTACCTGGAATATGTTGAAGATTTCCTAATGAAAGTGTACGCTCCTGATGATGAACCCCGTGTGCCACCTGGGACCTCTGCTGAGGAAGAATCTGCCAGGAGGGAAAGAGTACTAAAAAATGTGAATGTGCCCCTATGCGGTGACCTACTGGGACGAGAACGAGTGACAGGGGCTAAGAAGACAAGAATGGGGTGTGACCTACACACTGAGCGTTTTGACAACATTACAGAGAATGCCACCTTATGGCATGCAAAGCAGTCATTTCTTGGGGTAAGTTTTTACAATATTATATATTATATATCAACCAGAAAAAGATCCACTCAAAAGATCCACAACAAAAAGAGAATGAGAATGCAGTTATTCAAAATTACAAATGGTGACTTGTTAACTGTTTCATTAAAACCTTGTCTGTTGCTGAAAATACATGTATGCCAAACCACACTTGACAGACACTGGGTAATGAGCTCTTGCTATTTATGAGAATGTGCAAAATGTACATTTAGTTGATAAATACATGCCTGCTGGGTACTTTATGCTGCCTCGTACCCAGGCCCAAAAAAAAATTGGTAAAATGCCACAAAGCATTCGTATACACAGGAATCCCATTTCCCCCAATTTTTATTGCACCTGCCGGTATGAGGCGGTCATTTTTGTGTGATGCAGTCCATTAGGATTTGATTGTTTATCATGAACAAACTCAATTTAACTATGCATTACAGTAACTTATATTCATTTCCCTTGTGAAAGCCAGAAACTACAGTCAAACTGTACGTGCATCTGTATATGCAACAAACATATAGCTAACAGGCAAGACTGAAGAGATTGCATGTCAGCTCCTACACACCTTTGTCGAATGCTGATATTTTTAAGTGCCCCTAATCTATAAAATATTATTTCTCAGAACTAATGAGCACATAATTAGACTTCGATCAAGTCCTTGACACTACATTAATTATTACTCTGTCAAATTTTTTTCCTGTTCTCCCAAACAGTACATCTGGGAGCAGCTGTACAAGCCTGATGCCATATCAGGAAGAGAGCCAGGCACACTTTACCATTTGCGGCAACAGTGGCATATGAGCAATGTGTACAGCAAAGTGAAACAGAACTACCAAAGTGCTGAGAACCTTATGCTGTGTGCTACTAAGGCATACTTGTGCTGTGCGTTTATGAGTTGGGCGGGTCTAGATAGCCTTGATGGCTTAACACCCACTAAGATAAAACTCTTAGATGAGAAGGCCAGAGATGAAGAGAAGACAAAGTTTATTGAGGAGATAATTGGCAAGTTTGTAGAAGAGTTTGCTTTTGTGGAATTTGACATTGAGAAAGCCTGGAGAGAGCAGCATGAACAGAGAAATAGTCCTGCTGACCAACAAGCAACTGCCACTTCTGCTACGACTGTGGCTCCAAACTTGGCACCAGGTACATATGGTTTACTGATGTACGTATAAATGCACTGATACCAGAGTATGATATTGTCCACTTATGGCACTAGCTTTTACGTGTAGTCGAAGCATCCTTTTCAACATATTTCAAATATGCAGACAGCCTTAAAACCCTCTGATTTATCTTCCATACTTTTTATCTAGTTTTGCCAGGCTTTAGTGTACTACATGTAAGTGTGGAGATGACACTATGCATCCAATAAATTATTGAATTGAATTTTGTCCACTAAGCTAATGACACTTGCATTGATCATAAATAAGGAATAATTTATCTGTAGAATTTGCTTGTACCAACTTTGGATCCTATGGATAGCTCTGTAAACAGCCCCTTGTTCATCCTCTCAGCAGTCTATAATACACATAACCTAACCCTTATTCTATTTTTGTAATACCCTGAAGGTCAAGTGGTTATAATGGTACAACCAAAGCTACCAAATGGCTATGAGGTCCTTGGAGTTGGGCAAGTTGCTGGGGCTGAAGGTCTACAAACTGGGCAGACTGTTCCTGTGCTTGTGGCAGCTGTTGAAGAAATTGCAGCAGGGATAATCAGCATTGGGCAGGTAGTCCTGTGGCCAAGAGAACATCTGGCAATCCCACGAGCAAGACGGGAAGAAACCTCTAGTGAACAGAACACACCCGAGCTACCTTCACCGATGTCTGATATTCCACCTGACACCGATGACAGGGTAATGAATTATGCATTACAATGCATACAGCTAGGTGTCATGCTGATGCAGCTCAATGACACAGAGAAAGAGGGTGATGGAGAAAGAAGTCTCATCAACTGGAAGCTGCTCATGCTGTACTTTAGATCAAGGAAGCATGGTATGAAATATGCATATGAAGCAATGAGGCTGATTACTTGTGTTAAGGGTCTCTACACCGAACAAATGGCACACCGGATAACCCATGGTCAGTTTGTCAATGTGAAGGGGGGTGCTGGAAATAACTGTGCTAATGACCTCAGGATGGAAATGCTTATTAAGCACTACAAAGTCATTTTGAAAGGCATGTGTGGCAACAAGACCCTAAAGGCTGTGGAACGAAGCAGTGCTGCTGCATATGGTTTGAACAAGATAGTCCAGAGTTATGACATAACCAGTGACATTCCTCCAGATTCAACATCACATACCCACACCAGCACAGTACAGGACATTGAGGAGATGATTACACTCTTTCACAACATAGCACCTTTTAGTAATCAGCCTGGCAGAGCTCACCGATCATTTCCAACCATTAGCAAGAGTCCACTGGACCAACTTGATGTAGCCCTACTGCATTCCTGGCTCACAAGGCACAAGAGACGGTTAGCAAATAACTATCATGCCAATTGTGATGATGCCAGTACAGAAGATGATGAAGAACTAATCGAAGATGTTAGTGACTATGAGATAGAAAGTGCAAATGAGGATGATATGTGATTCAAAGACAGTTAATACTGTACCCTTGTACTTCAGTGTGATAATGTATAGAAATTACTAAAGCTATGTGTTTCATTATGACACAATGGCATCAGGATAAATTGGGCCTTACTGATTCTGAAGTTCCTATATACATAAACTTGGGTTCCACCAAGAGACTATTAGAAGTACTATTGGTTCCAATCTCTATAATGCACACAGTATGAATGTTTAGTTGGTACAGAGACAGAACATGGGGATCATCCATGCATATTTGAATTTGCTTGCCCATGTTCCATAGTTTTCCTTTCTCTGTCTCTTCTTGCTGGCTAATGGAGTATAGACCCACGGCAAAATTAAATCTATTTGTTTTATACAATAACCAAGACATTTTGTAAGCAAGCATCATGTTGACCGAGCCAAGTCAAAAACTTTCAAGCAAACTTCTAGACTACTGCACACACTCAAGAATTTATTGTGATCCACTAAATTAGAGTATCAGCGGTATTTTTGTACAATGTTATAAATTGCTTTAGCATGGGCAGTACTAAACACAGGAAAGTCCATCATAACTCTCTCTACAGAGGTTAGACATATTGCATTCTTCACAATTGCATCTATGAGTTGTATGCTAAATCCAGTGGCTAGAGTAACTCCACCAACACAAGATCTCCCAGAGCCATGGAGGGACAACCGGTAGTCAATTAAATCTTGACGTAGCTTTTTAGCCTTTGATTTAGATAATGCTTCATGATTATCCACAGGTGATACTTCTGCTTCACTGGTATCTTCCAAGGGACTTGCCAGGTAAAGGTTTGAGACATCTGACAGCAAACAGGTGTCACAGTCACAGGTCTCTCGATGGTAATCACAGCATGTATGCTGTGGAAGACTTCGTCTGGGAGTTTCATATCCAAAATGCCTCAGAATAATTTCTCTCTTGCATTTGTTTGCTGTAACAAATTCTCGCATGACATCAGCCATGTTGGTTCTTGACTGAGATATATCATAGGCATTGTAGTAGACTAATGCCTTTGAGGGCAAGCCATCTCTTCCACAGCGTCCGGCCTCTTGGAAATATTCCTCCATTGTATATGGAACGCCAATGTGTATTACCTGTCTGATGTTCTGAATGTCTACACCAATGCCAAATGCAACAGTAACAAAGAGAATTCTCAGTTTGGAGGTACCACTTGCCAACTCTGTTATAATTCTCTGGTGTTCATGATTTGGGTATTGAGCATGAAACAATGTAAACATGCGATTCTTTGCAATAGGTTGAGCATCGGGTGGCTCATACTGTTCTGTACCTAGCATCTCACTGAAATACATGTAACAGTCAGATATGGTTTCCAAATTGGAATAAACAAGTGTCAGCGGAAATTGTTGTCGTTCCTGTTTTAGCTGCTGCACGAGAGGTTCTAGAACTTCTGAAAGTTTAGCATCACCAGTTGACTTTCTTGTGTATGATGCAAAATAGATGTTTTCACGATCTGGATTGATTTTGATGATTGTTGGATCAAACAGTCCAAGGGAATCACAGATAATACCTTGTGTTTTACAGTTAGCAGTGGCGGTAAGCCCTACAATGGGTATTTGAGGGAAGTAGTTTCCCAGGACTCCAAGTTTTGCATACGCTGGACGGAAGTCTTTCCTGTTTGAGCAAAAAATATTTGGGGAGTCAGACATTATTTGTGTTTGAATGTGAGGGGCCCGATAAGTGTACGTTTTTTCACCGATTGTAAAGTGATTACAGACATGGTACTTGGCCAATGTTTTCATAGAATTATAAGATTTTAAAATTTAGTATTCAAAGCTAACAAGAATTTACTTTGGTTGAGAAACATTTATCGCCAAAGACACTTATCGGGCCCGGTAAGTTACTGGGACTTTCGAGAAACGGGCCCCTGGTCACTTATTGGATTCCATAGTTTTTAATGCCTGTAAAAGTTCCCCTTCGCCTAGTAAGACTTCACAGGTTTCTTTGTCATCCTCACATAAAGTGTTAACGTTTGAGTCTTCAACAAAACTACAAAAAAAAATTGTCCAAATCATGTTCCTCAATACTTTATTTATAGAGATATTCGTAAAAATTGAATGGACTGTTCACGTATAATTTTAAGCTTATATTAATCAGTTCCCACCTCAAAGCTGGGTTGACGCTCACGTCTTTTGAATACTCGTCATTAACACCTTAACTTACCATTCTTCTATTAGATGAGCTTCGTCGATTACTATAGCTCGAACACGCTTCTGGAGAGTCTTGTCCCTCATGACCTGGCTCTGCACAAACACCTCTGGATGAGCGAAAATTATCTGAGCACTTTGTCGAAGGTCAGAACTGGAATCAGTCAAATCGGTACTGGCTTTCATGACGCATACATTCGTATAGGCCATCAACTTTTCCACTTGATCCTGCATCAAGGCATTTAGCGGCGAAACCACAACGATAGCTGCGTGTTGGGAATCGGAATCACTTCTCAGGAAATCGAAGATGAAACCCAAACTTTGGTATATGAGTGACTTGCCAAAACCCGTAGGTAAAACCGCTAAAACATCTCTTTTCATCATCACAACCGCTTTCAAAATTTCGTATTGCTGTTCTTTCAAAGTCAAATTCGGTTTTCCTAGCTTTTCGAGTGCGTGTTGTATGCCTTTATGGAACGCATCCACATCGACTTTATCTCCTTTTGACGCCATATTGTTAACCAGGGCACGCATTGGCCGTGCATGCGCAGTGTAACCGGAACTCCTAAAATCTTGGCATCGGAAATTGATTATTCCAGAGCTCCGTGTCTTGGCGCTGACCAAAAGACACGTGGGCTCTGGGAACGAGATTGCACGAATTTACTAGCTATGTTATAAATAAGCTTATTACCTGCACCTGCTTGCTGCTGCTTTAGTCCACACCTGGATCACACCTTGTTTGTGCGCTACAATTGATTGTATTTTTTGTAGTCATGGCTTCTTTCTCCTGCAAATAAAAGAAGCACGTCGGTAAACTTCATCGAAAAAAAACAGTTTCTGGGTAAAAGCCAGAACAGAAGTCTGCACTGCGAAATTCGCTGTAAGCTGGTGTGACGTACCAACTGTCACACAATCGATCGAGAACTGTCCGCGTGGAATCTCTTCGGCCATTCCTGAGAATTCGTCGAACGACAACTAGAAAATTCACGTAAATCGGCTAAATAACACAGAATTCTGAGAGGGTTTGCAGCCAGCAAGTTTAGCAAGGGACTAAATTTCGTTTCGCTCTCAACGATAGAAAGAATGTGCCAGGAAGGTACCGCCAGAAATTGTCACTTCAAAATCAGAAAACCGAAGGCATGTGTATCAGCCAGCGAGGTAATAATGTCACCGAACTTATACTCACCATTGATGGAAAGCCATACCTTTCTACCTTAACAGCAGAATGTTATAAGATGAGCCCTGCACTCAGAAAAGATGTCTTGATTTTGAACGGTTCATGAGCTCGGCCGTGACGATATATATAAATCGGAACGAGGCTAAGCCGGGAACGAGGTTGACGTGTTGAGGGTAGGGGGAGTGGGGGCTGAGTGGGAGCCTCCTGAATATACACTTAAAAAATAATTATATTCACATACAACACTCGAAGAGAAATTTCGTATCTCCGCGTGGCCATGTAATATCCTCTATATATTCTGTAAGGTTCAGAAGTACATGCTGTAAGACCTCCGGACTGCAGGTTTACAGTGTGAGCTCAGATCCTCTCGCGCACAACTCAGTACACGACATTAGTGCTGTCGCGTAAATTGTATGCAAATGAGCACTATAGAAAACCACAAGAAACGAACAACGTAAGTCGATAATTTATTAATTTGTTTCTTTTTCACAACTTTTGTGCACCCCCTGTGCTAAAAGAATCCAAAAAGAATCGCAAAGAATATAAACAGTGCACTGGTGGCAGCCTTTGGTAGAAAGATAAAAAACAACTTCAGTGTGAGTTGAAAAATCACCACTCGTCCGCCGTTGCACATAGGTTTCACCTAAAACTTTCAACGTGTAACAGCGGCTTTAGTATTTGATTTAAGCATACAGTCGAACCTGTATATAACGGCCCTGTATTAAGCGGCCACCCTCTATTAAGCGGCCAGTTCTTAAAGTCCCGATTTTTCGCGCATACAAACGCTGTATTTGGTACCTGTATTAGGCGGCCACCTCTATTAAGCGGCCGCGGCCACCTTGCAGCAGTCCCATGTTTGTCTTTCTTTGTTATTTTTACCTGTATTAAGCGGCCACCCTTGAATAGAAAAGCCATATGCACAGTACCATGGATAACAGAAATTGTCGCTGGGAGTGCCGACAGTCAACGACTTGCTCTACAAACAAAAGTTTCAAATTCCGAGGTGCCAAACGCACGTGTCCCACTTATTTAAGTCGCTGTAATTCTTACCGTATTCCTATTTTAACGTGAAGAATTTTATTATATATTGTGTTACTTTTAATTAGCAACATTGCCGTTATAACTCCACTTCGATCGTAACAACTATGAAATGACGGAATGAGATATTTTGTTGTGAACTGCAAGTCACGTAAGTTAGTGAGTTAGAAATACAGTACTGTACACCGTACAAGAGTAGAGGACAATTTATTACACAGTGCTTTTACACAATGTTACGTATATTATACCATTAAGTTACAAGTTGGCACTGAACTTGTTTAAAGTATTGATCTCTTGAAAGAATGTTGATTGTCCTACTGTTTCCTTGCATGAAATGTTTTTGTATGATACACCATAAAAACTGACATTAGACAACGCCCAGTGAGTATTTTTACTGATCCTGTATTAAGCGGCCACCTGTATTAAGCGGCCAGTTCCTCAATTCCCGAGGGTGGCCGTTATATACAGGTTCGACTGTAGTTAATAGTATGATTCAAATTGACATCAGTTACTCATTCTTTGATAACTGATGTAGATCCTCTTAAGTATTTTTTTTTTTCTTGAAACAGATTTTCAACTGAAATGATCCTCTATTATAAGGATGAATAAAACTTTTGTGCAAAGGTGGATCTGCTGGTAATAATGACCAGTGGACTTGAGCTTTTTGACGCTTGATTGAAAGATGTAACAGGGGCTTTTGGGGGCATTTTAGCTCCGTAGCTAAGCGAGAGGTGCCCTGCTACCTACCGGGATCTTTTACGTCAAGTGAACCAGATCTTCTTCACAGGAACATAGCGTTTATTGCAGATCTTGACTCATTCTCTTACAGGAAGAACTCTAGAACTTTTACTGAAGAACATTTGTCATATAAGACCCGTAGCCAATAGTATTTCGACAACTCAATTTCACTTGCGTAACCTTAACAAATGGAGCAAATTCTAAAAAAATTACTTTTCGCGCCTTTACAAACTGAAGCTCATTTCTTATTCGAAAGAACAGCGCGGGGTGTTCAACACCTATGGGTTTTACTTGACGGTTACAAAGGCTCCGATATTTCCTAAACTGAGTGAAATCTATTTTTACTGAAAAATGTCCCATTACATCCGTCCCTTCTTAGTTTCAGCTGTCCTCAGCGGTATTAATAAAGCAATGAACCTGAACTTTAAAGTTCGGAAAACAAGATAACATTACACATTCAGTTTTCTTAACAAATAAACAAACCTTAATTTCATTTGAAACTCAAACGATCGGAAAGTATCATACCTTTCAAACTTATGTGGCGACTGAATTCTTCATTTACATGAATCTAGCAAACATTCATGACAAGGAAACATGGACTCTCTACGTCCTGGAAACGTGGGCTACTCTTGGCCCTCAGTAAACATAATAAAACGGCTGCACTCGTGGCTATAAATACTGTAAATAATGTCATAAAAATAGCGACTCGTTAGAAAACGGTAGAATACGACTCCGTTTTCTGTTAAAAACGACAACACTACCGACAATTTCAAGAACCAAACTAAGTTAAAGGCTGCTGTTTGTATGTTAAAAAAACTTTCATTTGAAATGTTCAATCTGTTTACTCTTGTTCCACTTTGCTCCTCAATGATTAGATACTGAAGTTGACGGAGATAATCCTATCCTCTGTACGGGGAAGAATAGCAAAACTGCCTGGATATGCTGTCTTGTTGCTTATGTTAAGTACAGTCCTTTGTTCCTTTTTTTCTTTTGGTGACAAGTCCTGGTCTCTGTTCTACTTATTAACTTGGAATTATAACGCAAATCCTCGTTGCAGTTTCTTTTGGTCCGGTGGTTACTAGGAGTAGTGTCGTCTCTGAGGGAGCCTGGCCTTTCCATTCCGTTTCTCGGGTGTTTCTGTTCGTCGTTGTTCTGTTAGTGAAGAAAATTTTGGATCCACTTGATACCACGGTTTCTCCACTAAATATAACGGGGGCTTTTGGGGCATTTTAGCTCCGTAGCTAAGCGAGAGGTGCCCTGCTACCTACCGGGATCTTTTACGTCAAGTGGACCAGATCTTCTTCACAGGAACATTGCGTTTAATGCAGATCTTGACTCAATCTCTTACAGGTAGAACTCCAGAACTTTTACTGAAGAACATTTCATATAAGACCCGTAGCCAATAGCATTTCGACAACTCAATTTCACTTGCGTAAGCTTAACAAATGGAGCAAATTCTAAAGAAATTACTTTTCGCGCCTTTACAAATTGAAGGTCATTTCTCATTCGAAAGAACAGCGCGGGGTGTTCA
Source organism: Pavona decussata (assembly GCF_977016875.1). Classification (NCBI taxonomy): domain Eukaryota; kingdom Metazoa; phylum Cnidaria; class Anthozoa; order Scleractinia; family Agariciidae; genus Pavona; species Pavona decussata. Next base: position 1,197,450 of record NW_028145437.1, on the reverse strand, counting down.
AACACCTATCGGTTTTACTTGACGGTTACAAAGGCTCCGATATTTTCTAAACTGAGTGAAATCTATTTTTACTGAAATATGTCCCGTAACAAAGACAATCATTGGCCTTACTTCAAAAATAGGAGAATATTTGTATCATGATCCCTAAAGGTTTACTACGATTGAATGCAAATAGCCTCTGTTTTGGTTTAATTCAGAGGCTCAAAGAGAAGACTGAAGAAGTGGAGCTGCAACTAGAGCAAATAGAAGAGTTAAAAATTAATCAGTATTACTGATCAATCTATAACTCTTCTATCTGCTGTTAGTAATGAAGCACACTGACTTTATGGTGACACATGCATTGTTTATCAAGATGGCATCCTCTAAATCCGTTGGACCTGTATTTTACTTAGCTCTGTTGTTTCAGGGATAGGCTCCATTGTTTCTATTGTTTGTTCATTACTGTGCTATTGTTTTTTATGATAAAAACGGTAAAAACGTCTTCTTTCAAATTGTTTTTCCTGACATTTTTTTCTGACCCATTCGGAATACAAAAAAGTTAGGGGGAGTTGAAAAGAACATCATCATCCTGCAGCTCCAAATTTGGGAAAATGAAATATTTGTTCTTTCCTGCAGCATCCCTTCATCCCAGGAGGGTTTGAGCGTTTGAATATAAAAATAACATTACAGTAAAAAAAATGTTAAGAAATTGCAGCAGGCTGGCGTGATAAAGAGGATAAAAGTAAAAATGCCAGTGGAAGATGAGGGGTGGGGAGAGGGGAAGTAAAAAACAGGCTAAAGGGCCTGTCCGGGAGTCGAACCCGGGACCTCTCGCACCCGAAGCGAGAATCATACCACTAGACCAACAGGCCTTCCTATTGCCACGACGGCAATGCTTAGTGGCATCATTAATTTTCAGATCTGGTAAGCCACCTGCAACAATTTGAAAGCACTGTTTAAGATACACAGAAAAACATCCCAGCGCCAAAAGAAAAAGGAAAAAATATTGCCCTTAACTTCTATGTTTATTATCTTAGTGGGAAGCATGTGCTCGTAAGCCATTTTCTATTAGGGGTATTAGTAATTCTGTGGAGCCTTAAGACGAACATTTTCAAGAAAATCCTTGATGTAATCGACATAAACCTAAAAGATGTCAAGAAATTCACGAGTTTAAGACTTCTGCCAGAGTTGTGAATGAAAACGAGGCTGCGCCTCGAGCACATCTAAGAAAATGTGTCCCACACGGGAGGAAGAGACGCTGTCGCGTCTTATATAGTGTTTTCAGCATCATCAGGAGCTCCCTGGTGCGGGTGGACCGATGAGGGTGGGACTCTCCAGAGACTCTGCGCCCAGTAAGCCTACCCCGGTGAGGGGGGTAGGTGGGGAGCAGAGACGGGGGACCATTTTGCTCAAATTATTTTTCTTTTTTTTTTTATAGATATATATTAAGGGGGGACTTAACGTAAACGCTATTTTGCCGCACTTTACATGGCTTTAATGGAAATATCTCGTTCACGTTTCAAGCGATCCAAAAACTCTATGTTCATCCCGTAAATCTATGTTGTGGGGTGTTTTGTGAATTTTGGGGTGATTTTTGGGTATATTTGGGAGGAGATAGTTTTTCTAGAAGGATTGGTTAAATTAAGAGAAATAAGAAATATTGAAGAATTAGTGAAGTTTTAAAATAAGAATTTATAGTTAATAATTAATAGACGGATACCAAGTTAGTCCACTAGCAACCTGGGGTGCTCTTGCGTGGGTATCAACTGTCTGTTAGTGTTCCAAAAATCCGCATTTTCTTTCTTCTATCCCTTCTTAAAACCACTTCAAATTTTATTCCAATTTAGGTTAAGTCCCCCCTTAACATGTGAAAAGGCGCGTTTTAACTCGTATCTACTTCGGATGGATGTATCTGGCACTATAAATTCGATTCAAATGTTAAGAAAGCTACGTTCTTGTCCCCTTTAACCAGAACGTTGGATCTCAAACAAAGCTAAAATCAGTATTTGAACATTGAACGTTCGCAGTCATGTCGTCATAGTGTGGAACATAGAGACTTACCCCAAGCGATTTGGGGGTAATCGAAAACAAACTAAATCACGATACTGTAGTACTAACATAGAACAGGTTTACAAATATGACCCTATTTATGCTACAGACAACGTAGACGTCTAAAAGCATTGAAGGGGTGGGGTGCGGTAATAATTTTAGAAAATAACCACGCTGCTGAGTGATTTCATGCGGGGTTAGAATTCCAATCACTAGACTACAAACCCGGCGGCTTCGATCAATAAAAAATGATTCCACTGACGGGTTCATAAAAATTAGAGTCCAGCCTAACTGCGAACGTCCGATTTTAAAATATTAATTTTAGCTTTTCTTCATATCTAACATAAGGTCGATGATCTGCAGAATCACCAGTACCGCTTTCTAATAAGGCATAAAGTACGCACTTCCCGTCAATAAAACAAACACGAAGGTTTGGGACAGTCTGTGCTTCCCCTTTTCTTTGGCACCAGAATGTTTGTTGTTTGTTTTACTGGCGTTTTATCAAATTGCTACAGGTGGTTCACCATCTGAACATAAATGATGCCACTAACCACTGCCACTGCCAATGTGAAGGCCTGTTGGTCTAGTGGGATGATTCTCGCTTTGGGTGCGAGAGGTCCCGGGTTCGACTCCCGGACAGGCCCTTTTGGGACAAAGGACCAGTTAAAGAGGCTCGCAACAGTTTCCTGGCCTTGGGGTGGATCTTTTCAAACTGGACTTCCGCGTAGGAGGCATGATTCCATTTCCCTCGTAGTACAACAACTATTCCATTCTTTTTGGTTGTTATTGTTGTTGTTGCTTTTCAACCGACGGTTGTTATAACGATCGTAACGGTAAGCTGTTCCTTTTTAGGGCATGTTTACAAGGTTACCCTAGCAAGAAGGTTAAAGGTAGCCCGGGTTCACAAGCAAAATTTCACAGGTAGGGTTGCCCTTTAACTCGGGTTAACTAAACTACATAGCGCGAAGGGGCGAAAAAAAAAATGAAATCCCGCTTGTATTCCGTTCACCAGAAGCATTTCGGTTCCTGTAATGAAGAAAGGTGAAAACGTCGGTGTTGAAAGCCGGATCGTAATCGTTCCTTCATTTTGACCGAATTTCACCGAAAAAGTGAAGAAATGACACCGTAGAAACTAAACAACTGCCTCAAGAGTTTTATTTGTCTGCAAGAAAGCGAGACAGAACTTTTTTACAATCAATAAGAAATCGCTTACTCCGTGGCGCGCGAGATTTTAAAATTTCGCACCATTTGTCGGTATATTGTCGGAAGTAAAATAATATTTTGGTCCACCAGTTATTCAGCTTGTGTGGTACATACTAAAACAATTATTCCCTCAATCTCGATGAAAGTGATGGATATTCACCTCGCCGCGATTTATCACTATTCACCTCCACTTCGGTGAATAACTGTTAATTAATTTTCTTCGCAAAAAATTCAGTCGAATTTATGGCTATGTCTATGGCCATTCGGCGAGAGAAAGAATCGCCAAGTTTAATTTTGTGGCTTTCTAAGTAAACAAACCCTCGTGCTACTTGGCGCCGTTTGTTTGCTTAGAGGTAAGGCACGAGTGAATTTTTTCAAGTCAAGTTTATTGCACTGAAAATTAAATGGAGGGTTGTTGTTTTAAGGCCATTGTTGGCGGTACAAAACTACGACTACGCGGTACAAGCCATCAAACGTGTCTGGGGGTGCTTACCATTTAAGCTAACCACCCGGATGGACATTTTCGGCATAAATACGAAATGATTTGGCTTGTCTTAACAGGAGATGGATAACATGCAAAATGTATGAACATCAGCTGTAAATCCCAAAAAAAGTAATAAAAATGCATCACTTTAACCAGAGGCCCGTAATTTCCAAATTACTCCAAATGGAATGATGCGCACCATTTGATTTTCCAACTGGGATTTCCGGGTTTTCCACGTAAATGGTAAGCACCCTAGATCATCGCTACCTGAAGGAAATTATGGTGTTACGTGTCGCGCGTGGGCCAAAACATCAACCGTCCTCCTGTCAGAAACGTCGCCCATAAGGACAGATATTTAAACATAAACACCAGTTATTATTTTTCATAGTGAAAGATCGGAACATTTTTTGTGAGGGATGGGGGGGGGGGGGGGGGAGGAGGAGGGTGCTTACCTGTTTTCAAAATTAGATAAATGGAGGAGAGGAGTGCATATGAAATTTGAGGCCGAAACCATTGCTTTCAGTACGTTTTTTTTAATCAGGCAAGGAAAGGAAGGTATAGCAGTAACTCGAAGGAGGATCAGATATTACGGACTGGTTTTATATCAATCTCTTCCCACGCGCTTTCCCACCCGACTCCTCCCCCGGTCCATAAGTAGTAACATTATAAAGTAGGCCTTAAGTGTCACCCATCACTTGGAAACAGAGCACTCTTTCACATTTAAGACTGCATTCATTAGTCAATAGGAGCTGATTCTTGAACAGACTAGCATAAGTAAGAAAAGTAAGAAAACTGAAGGCCCAAAAAGCTGTTGTACCTAAGAATAGTGCTAGCCTGCAGCCAGTAGTAAATTCACACTGGGGTTTACCAAAGATAAAGCAAGGAAGAAAAGATGAAATTCCTTAAATAAATCAGTTTTGTTTTAATTTTTATTTTTATTTTTTTTTTATTTTGCAGCTTTTTAAGTGTTTACAAAGCTAGAGTATGTGCTAGTACCGAGTGCAGCTTTCAAGCATTTTAACCCTCACCCACTCTCGTAAAATGTTCGTCATACTATGTCCTGTGCCCATGACATAGTATGACGAACAAACAGATACCTGCAATGCAAGATGTTTGTGGTTTCATACTAGGACGAACATAACTAGCTAAAGGATGTAGTGATCTTCATCAGTAAGCAATGATACTGTTCTGTTTATCTCGAGATGGTCCAAGAAAGTCGTGTTTCTTAATGGCCGTGTCTGCTAAAACAGAGACATTTTTGCGCGGTTAATAACTACGAGGGAAAAGCAGATCTCGGCAAGGGTTCAGTATTGGAATCTGGAAAGAAATTTAGGGGTTAGCACGCATTTTTTCAGAGACAATTAAGCATCAATTTGGGAAAAAATGGCACACATTGTTTTGTGTTTAGAATTATTGTTGTTGAATTATCTCTAAAGACTGCGTAGTTACCACCAAGCTTTTTTTTTTTTTTTGGATTCCAATAACCCTTGCTAGGATCTGCTTTTTCCGCATAGTCATAAACTGCGCAAAAATACTTCTGCATTAGTGGCTACTGTCCTTAATACGAGCTAATATGTAAAATTGATGTTCAAATCGACTAAATGTTGTCCTTATCCCACACTGTCTTCTAGTGTGAAAGCGGATATTTTGTTTTTATATAACACCAAGGTAGCAAAACTTGTTGAAATACAAGAATCTACAATTCAAAATTTTAAACATTATTTTATTTAATAATTAATGATTAAATGAAATTATAACAATGGTAGATTTTTGAAAACTGATTAATTTGATTGATTGCGAGAAAAAATTTTAGTAGTCTTCAGTGTCTCTTTTATATTTCAACTTAATTGAAACTTCAAATCAAAACCTTCACAACTTCCCAGGTCACGAAGGACACTAGGCAACAAGGAACATTTCCGATGTTGATTCTAACTACGCCATCATAACTAAAATATTGTTATATATTCCGGGTATATTACGTAAGGTCTCGTTTACATGAGACCAGAGGAGTATCGTCACGGGATTAAACATGTATTTTCGAGTGCACAGTTCTTCCATCCCGAGATGCCGGGACGAGGTCACATCCCTAGAGACGAATTCATCCCAATCGCCATTAAATTCCTGAAGAGAACAGCAGCAATTACCGTTGCTCGATAGATTTGACAAAAAAAATGAACGGCGTAAATAGCTTTTTTATTAGACAACAACGGGAGTAGGGAATCATCGAGTTTGGATTCGAGTTCGAGTTCGAGTTGGACTTCGAGTTAGAGTTCGAGTTAGACTTCATGAAAAATCAATAGCATCGATTTGACACACGAAATCAATTTATCGATTTTCACCGATTTCCATCATCTGCAAAAATCCCTTACGTCTCTTTCTACCCTTCGGGCGACGATCGTTTTCTCACAGGGGACCACCGCCGCTTGTGACAAAACGTTATTTGTTTATTCAGTCTCTTTCAAAAGACTGTTTAGATCGATGATGAAACGAAGACAACACTTACATTGTATCGCCATACAAGAGAGAAAATCAATGGAACTAAAACTCACTGAAATCGCGCTCAATCGTTCCAAAAACCACATAGGAGAAAGGACAACAGACAAGGGAGTTCAGGTAGGGATATTTTTTATTGAAAATTCGTTGGTATTTTTAAATTGAACAGATCGAAACTGTTTTCTTTTGTTGTACACCATTTTCGTTTTCGTATAGACCATGCTTAGGTATCTACATTTTTCGAAAGAAAACAAATCGTATACATGCCATCCTTCGTTTGGGGAAGAAGGGGGGAGGGGGGAAGGGGTCCGATTTCATTTGGGAGCCCTTCCAGAGCGCGCTCTCGAAAATAATGAACTATTTTGCTGTTTGTATTTTTATATTAGTAAAAAAAATAACGAAATATTTTGTTTTTTTGTATTTTTATAGTAGTACAACTCCGATTCCAACTCGAACTTCAACTCGAAGTCCAACTCGAAGTCCAACTGGAACTCGAACTCGATGATTCGGGATTCCCGGCAACAACTTTAGATCTTCCAATTCGGCAACATGTTTTGAATTCACAGCTTGCAATTCTTCTTGGTGTTCTTTGTGAATTCTTTCAACTTCATTAGCATTCTTCCTTTTCGATCCTTTGAACATATTCGAGATAATTCTCCATCTCTTCTGCACTTGGCTTGTATATTTCCAGCTCACCTTTCAGACCATCAAGTTCTTCAGTGATGTAATCAATCGAAATCAAGTTTTCCATCTCTGTCGTCTAGCGCTTGATTAGCTTAATTAAGTCTTGTCATATTTTAATCAAGAGCTCTGCGGTAAAGAATATTTAGTACTTTTAGACCAAAACGGGACAAAATTCAATCAGAGTACGATAGCTTTAATAGAGTATAACAGTTATATTTTATTTCATACTTGAAAGCCCCTTGTAACGAAGGTGAGAAAATTTGAAATCTTGCTGGCAACTATTGGTAAGTGTTCTCTTGGTTTGCTTTAGTTTTACAGACTAATTATTTTCAGGGAAACAGAAATAACACTGTACAAGCCATTGCAAAGTGTAAATGTGGTTCTATGGTTGTCGTAGGTACGAATTTGCTTCCCACTCACCGCAGCCTGTCCTCCATTCACTTCGTCAACCGTTTGTATGTCTCGTGCCACATACTGTGCATATACATTGTGCAAGCTAAACCAGTTGAGATGTAGTTGAAAAGTAACCTGAATTTCTATTTTGAAGTCACGTCTTCGGCGTCGCAAAACACCCGTAAGGCCGTATTAAAAGTTGGAAAGGTTGTTAACCCAAAAAGGTTTCTCTGATTGGCAAACGGTTATCATTCGTTCCGGGAAAAAAATGTTCGGCATTTGCAATTATCGCCTCAGCTTCCCCTAGGGATTTCTACCTCACATCATGGTATTTCGCCCCTCGCTTGTCTGAAATGTCAGCCGTCTCCTCCCCTTTACCCACAGGGGCTGGGGGAGAAGACGGCTGACATTTCAGACTAGCCTCTCGCGCTCGTCACTCGATACAGCCTTTTAGCGGTCGCATCTTGTCGAGCTTAACTTTCTGGTATTTTGATTGTATTTAGTTTCGTAGCTTACGTTGTCCATGTAATTTTCCCTTTTCATTCTTTTGCTTCGCCACTGTTATTGCTTGTATGTTTTGCCTTTTCATTCTTCCCTCCAATAAATACAACTGGTCGTGTCCTTCCTTCATCACTGTCTGTTGTTTTTCTGCTTATTAGAATTTAAACATTTTCTCTGCGGCGAAACGCAGTGACATAGCAGAGAACTTAAAATAATCCATTTTCTCTTTGTTTCACGGAAGCAAAAATATTTCCGCAGCAAATGTTTGTGTGTACGCAAAAAGAAAGACAGTTACTCTTTCTAAGGGAACAATGTTTCTGCAATAATTAGACTCCTGGCTTGTTGTGGGCCCTCAAGGAACGACCCGCAAACTATACTATTAATGCTCAAATCATGTCTGCTGATAGCCAATCAGATCGTTAATTTTGTTTTAATTACTAGCCCACGTAGCTCTCATGCGGCTCACAGAATTGGCTGAAAAAACAATAGCACAGTAATGAACAAACAATAGAAACAATGGAGCCTATCCCTGAAACAACAGAGCTAAGTAAAATACAGGTCCAACGGATTTAGAGGATGCCATCTTGAGAAACAATGCATGTCACCGTAAAGTCAGTGTACTTCATTACTAACAGCAGATAGAAGAGTTAAAGATTGATCAGTAATACTGATTAATTTTTAACTCTTCTATTTGCTCTAGTTGCAGCTCCACTTCTTCAGTCTTCTCTTTGAGCCTCTGAATTAAACCAAAACAGAGGCTATTTGCATTCAATCGTAGTAAACCTTTAGGGATCATGATACAAATATTCTCCTATTTTTGAAGTAAGGCCAATGATTGTCTTTGTTACGGGACATATTTCAGTAAAAATAGATTTCACTCAATTTAGGAAATATCGGAGCCTTTGTAACCGTCAAGTAAAACCGATAGGTGTTTGAACACCCCGCGCTGTTCTTTCGAATAAGAAATAAGCTTCAGTTTGTAAAGGCGCGAAAAGTAATTTCTTTAAAATTTGCTCCATTTGTTAAGCTTACGCAAGTGAAATTGAGTTGTCGAAATACTACTGGCTACGGGTCTTATATAAAAAATGTTCTTCAGTAAAAGCTGTGGGTCACACCAGAGTTCTGCCTGTAAGAGATTGAGTCAAGATCTGCATTAAACGCAATGTTCCTGTGAAGAAGATCTGGTCCACTTGACGTAAAAGATCCCGGTAGGTAGCAGGGCACCTCTCGCTTAGCTACGGAGCTAAAATGCCCCCAAAAGCCCCTGTTACATCTTTCAATCAAGCGTCAAAAAGCTCAAGTCCACCTGTCATTATTACCAGCAGGTCCAGATTATTCACCTTTGCACAAAAGTTTTATTCATACTTATAACAGAGGATCATTTCAGTTGAAAATCTGTTCTCAGGAAAAAAAAAATACTTAAGAGGATCTACATTATCAAAGAATGAGTAACTGATTTCGTCTTAAATCAAATACGAAAGCCGCCATTACACGTTGAAAGTTTTAGCTGAAACTTATGTGCAACGACGAATGGTGATTTTTCAACTTAAACTGAAATTGTTTTTTAATCTTTCTACCAAAGGCTGCCACCAGCGCACTGTTTATATTCTTTGCGATTAATTTTGGATTGTTTTAAGATGGAATAAGATGTAGCTTCTAATAAAATAAGGTCATAATTAAAATGTTTGTTTCCGTTAGACTGCAAACAGTCTCTTTGCTCTCTTGAGATTTTCTTAAGATTCTCTTAAGATTCTCTCTTAAGATTCTCTTAAGACTTGCCCAAAAACTTAAAAAATGTTTTATCCGTTGAGCATTTTAAGCGAAATATCAAGAAGTTAGCTGATATATCGGATTCCCACACGGCAATCTTGTAAAGCAGTTGTAATTAGTTTTAGTTTTTAACTTTAGCATAACTGATGATTTTACATGTATAAATAAAGATTTACATACATAGGAGATCTGTCACGACCGCACGATTTCTAGGGAACCGAACCTCGTTCACTTTTCTAATTTGCATAATTTTCCGTTGCTTTGCGCGCGTGATCTGAGGAAAAAAGTAGGACTGCTTGCATCCTAGTGTTGTGCGCGAGGACTAACATCACAGGCGCGCGGTCTAATGTGACGTCACTGTAGACGTCACAGAGGTCACACGTTGAGCTGTTATGACCAACAGCGCCCAGAGCCTCGCGCTATCGAGTTCAATCCCAAGTCTCCCGACAGGGAGCTCGGCGCGCTCGCTAAGTGCAATGCGGCCTAGAAACGAGGCTCCCCTTGATGACGTAATCGGTGACTATGACGCGTGCCAACTTGTGTTGCCAAGGTTCTGCAATCGTGTCAAGGTATAAACAAACATTTCGCTACAATTAATCTTTGCTTAACAGATATAACATAAATTCGTTACCATATGCAACACTGCAATTCATCTCGGCATATAAATCTTATGAATCTTCATTTAAGTTTTAGGTTTCCGACTACTTTGTCGGTCCAGATCTTTCATGAGAAAATTTCAGAATTTCATAAAAAAATAATCAAATGAAATATACTGAAATTGCAGTCAGGAATGCACATAATGTAATCTAAAATGTGTATGACACTGACTTTTAAAACGTTAAAAACCAAACGTTTATAAAAACTTAACAAGACGTTTCGGCCGAAAATCTTCGGCCTTCGTCCGTTTAAAAAAATGACAAATAAGCAAACGCTTATCTAATGGTTCACAGTTTGCGCGTGCTACAATCACGACGCGCAACGAACGATCACCGCGCGAGAGAACAAATCATGTGAGTGAGCTATAAATTCCCGAAACATCAATAGGCTCATTGCCCGCATTTCGGTCTCGTAGAGAATGCCAGGCCTCAAGGAAAAGTCTCTTGTGGTAATCACGCGCCTTGTCGACAATGGTGGCTTGGTCAAAATCTATACTATGGCCAAACTGATTCGCGTGTTGCGCTATCTTTGAGTTGTTATCGCCAACACGGACTGCTCTTCTGTGTTCTTTGATCCTTGTTGCCAAGGCTCTGTCCGTTTGCCCATAGTACACAAAATTGCAATCAGAACACCCAATTTTGTAGACCACACATCTTGATTGTAAAGCAGAACGTTTGCCCTTGGGCAGTGGGAAGCGTGCACGCAAAGTGTTGAGAGGTTTAAAACCAACTTTAAGATTATTGCTCAGCAAAACCTTAGAAATTCTTTCGGAGACGCCTTTGATATACAGTAGGACAACGAAATTAACATAGTGACTACTTCTACTAATTAACATAGTAACACTAACATATCTATAACTAATGTTATGAAGTTGTTAGAGTTTGTTTTTGTTCATATTTCTCGTATGAACAAGAGCATTATCAGCAAACGTCCGGTTGTGCCATGGAGTTTGTAGAGGAAAGAGCTATTTCCACTGCCGCTCATCCTCCACGGTAGTGGTACCGATACGTGCACGATAGTCATCCTTGTCTCCAGAAAAAAATATGTGCAAGAGTTCCACGATCACTTGAATGCCATTAACCCACACATACAGTTGACGAAAGAGGTCGAAGAAAACAACTGCATTTCCTTTTTGGACACTGTAACGAAAAAGAAAAGTGAGAAACATAAAAGGATCGTTACCATCGATAAAAGGATCGTAACGATCCTTTTATGTTTCTCACTTTTCTTTTTCGTTCAGCCCCCGAGGAAGGTTTGTATTGCAAACCGAAATATCGGGCAAAAATTTTTTTTTTTTTAAAAACAAATATATTTCAGTTATTCTAGCTTTTGTTGTTTGTTCTATCAAGCTCGTCACCTCCGCCGTTGGGATCAGTCTGCCGTTAATATTTTGTCTTACAGTATGTACTTCTGAACCTTACAGAATATATGTCATTTTTATTATTGAGTAACTCGCAAAAAAAGAAAAAGAAAAAGAAAAAACAGATGTGATTTTCGAGGAATATAATTAATGTTTAAGTCGCGTTTAAGTGTATCAGTTCAGGAGGTTCCCACTCAGCCCCCACTCCCCCTACCCTCCTCGTTCCCGGCTCAGCCTCGTTCCGATTTATATATAACGTCACGGCCTGCAAATACTCGGGGTCTTTGCTCATGATTGGTGTCAAGAACTGTTCAAAATCAAGCTTTAACATCCTTTCTGAGTGCAAGGCTCATCTTATAACATTCTGCAGTTTAGGTAGAAAGGTACAGCTTTCCATCAATGGTGAGTATAAGTTCGATGACATTATTACCTCGCTGGTTGATACACATGCCTTCGGTTTCCTGATTTTGATGTGACAATTTCTGGCCGTACCTTTCTTTCTATCGTTGAGAGCGAAACGAAATTTAGTCCCTTGTTAAACTTGCTGGCTGCAAACCCTCTCAGAATTCTGTGTTATTTAGCCGATTTACGTGAATTTTCTAGTTGTCGTTCGACGAATTCTCAGGAATGACCGAAGAGATTCCACGCGGACAGTTCTCGATCGATTGTGTGACAGTTGGTACGTCACACCAGCTTACCGCGAATTTTGCAGTTCAGACTTCTGTTCTGGCTTTTGCCCAGAAACTGTTATTTTTCGATGAAGTTTACCGACGTGCTTCTTTTATTTGCAGGAGAAAGAAGCCATGACTAGAAAAAATACAATGAATTGTAGCGCACAAACAAGGTGTGATCCAGGTGTGGACTGCAGCAGCACGTAGCAGGGACAGGTAATGTTAAAGCTTATGTATGAGCTTATGTAGTGTTAAAGGATCCTAGTCAGTTACGCCTTTGGTGCTGTTTATGATGTAGAATTTGTCATCAAATTAGGGATCGAGCGTGATAAAAGGTTAACAGCAGGTTAATGCTGAACAGCCCTACTCAAGATATGCGAAGATGTGAGAAAAAGTATAGACTGTTGGGAACTTTTTGCTGCTATTACTATAGACCTTTTTTAAGTGTTTGAGTGTCTAAGTTGTCCAGTTATGGCGTGACTGGCGATACCCTAAGACTTCTACAATCTTACCTTAACAAAATATGAACAATGATTAAAGGGAATCCCCACTCCTACAACAAATTGACCGTAAATTGTTGGAAATCGTGTCTAAATTCTAAATTTTAGTTTAAAAAGTAGAAAAAAACATTTAAGTGTGCAAAAAATTAAATATGAATATTGCCTATTTTCGCTTTTAAATTTCCTGGGCTCTCATTTTGGATTTTTTGATGTAATACTGTTACTGCTATTGTTAGTCAGCAGAAGTTCTTTTGTGTGAAACAATTGAGCAACGGTATTACATCATGAAATGCAAGACGGTAGCACCCAGGAAATTTAAAAAGGAAAATGGGTGATAATTAAGTCCTGTTTTGTCCGACACGGAAGTATCATTTCATGTTTTCCAACGAAATTTGAAATTAGATTGTATTTTCAACAATTTAACATTGATTTATTACCAGAGTGGAGGTTTTCTTTTTCAAGGTTGAAGGCCAGCTACATGTACAAGGAGTCCCCCAGGTCTGTCCTTATGGCTCATTCTATTTAATGTATTAATGAAAAACATTAATTTTTCAAATGATATTATATACTTATTGCTAAAACTATTTAATAAATAATCTTGCATTTTCGAGTCAGGAGCTGACGGTGGATGGTATATAACTCCAGATATAATACTAGAAAAGCCTCTGGGGAGTCGAGTTGGTCGCAGCTTTGCCCACAGGACTTCAAAATCAAAGACCGGATTTTCGTCGACCTCGGAAAGATCGAGAACAGAAAAGGGGATGGTTTCCTTAATGTACATACACACTCCTCCGTGGGTGGCCTCCTTTCTGTCCCGTCTGATGATATTATAACCATTAATTGCTATTACGGAGTCCGGGATATGTTGACGCAGCCAAGATTCCGTAATGCAAACAAGGTCGTAATTAGCATTTTGAACAACGTGGCTAACTTCATCAATTTTTGGTGCGAGCGACGTAAATTCCCGTAATTCAGCTTATGGCTGCAATGGTTATAATAAAGTATCTATCTATCTATCTATCTATCTATTTGCCAACAATACAACTGAGTACTCATCGGACAGCTGTCCATATGCCCAACAGTTTCACCCAGAAGATGATCTGGAATCCCTTATCCTGTGATTCAAACTTTTTAGCTGTTAATCATATAAAATCCCAGTCAATTGTTTTCGATAAAACAATTCTGATGGTGTCAGTTTGCTGAAAAGTCATTGCAAAAGTTTCAGTACTGCGTTGTATTCACAATATTGTTCCTCTAGAAACTATGTGATCAAACTTTACCAAGGCTTTTATTTTTCCTCACCTGGAGTAGTCATCTCTATGAATTCTTCTTAGACTTCAGCAAATGCCTATCTGGAAAACGTGAATCAACAAATGCTTTAGCTCTGAGGACTTCATTAAATTTCTCCAAATTGACTATATATGAAGAATTACTCAAAAATTGCCAGAATCAAAACATTGGAATATCGATGCATTGAACAAGCAATATTGTACTCACCTACAAAAACATCTGCAGTCAGGAACCTGAATATATTATTCACGACATGTTCATATTGGGAAGCAGTGACTACAATCTTCATGATTTTAACTCTTTCCAGCCAAATTTATCTTGGCCCAATTTTCCAAAATGGCAAAGAAAAACAATACACAATGCAGTGCTGTCAATAAGGGCCGGTAGCCGGCCAAAACAGCCGGCTACCGGTCAATCTTCAGCCCGCTTCTTTCGTCTCACTTTACTATTAATTTTAATAAGAAATTTAAAATTAGGAAAAGATCCAACAAAAATAATTGTGAGACATCTGCCTCAAACGTTTGAGTCGAAATAAAGGCGCATTTCAGGAGTTTTAAACGTGTTTACCTTTGTCACACGCGATGGAAATTAATCAAAGGGGTCGTGGAACGCCTGCGACATTTTCAGAGAACCGGATCCAGAAAGAAACCGGCTTAAAATAATGAAAAGATCCCGCAAAAATAATTGTAAAACATCCGGCTCCAATGTCTGAGTCTAAGTAAAGGCACATTTCAGGAGTTTTAAACGTGTTAACCTTTGGGTGGAAGTATAAAAAGTTGAAGCAGATCGAGGTGATCGAAGGGTTATGGAACGCCTGGGACATTTTAGCCAGTAATTGAGATTTTGAGGAAAAGAACAGTTGTAATAAACATAGAATATGGTTAACATACAGTGTAGTCTTGAATTTGATTGTTCTTAAGGCCTAAATACTGTCTGAAAAACATTGAAAATAGCGCCTTTGGTGCTTGAAAAGTAACCTGCAGCCTACTCTCTCAGTGTAGTTATCTACTTCAAAACTAATTGATGGCACTGACAATGCCATTTTAAAGATATGTCAGAGTCCATAAGTGCATTAAATAAAAAAGTTGTGGAATTGTTTGGGTTATAAACCACATCCTAGTGGGGACCATTTTCTTTCTTTAAATACAAAGATGTACTTTGTCCCTGGCAGGAAAGGGTTAAGCTTGTCCTTCCAAGACATACTTAAACATACATGTTGCACTCTTTTTCATACATTTCTGCCAAGTACTGGAATAATCAGCCCGGCACGATAAGAACATCTGATTCGTTTTTAACTCCAAAGAAAAAAGTTCTTGACTCAGATAACATTATCATCCCTTGTTGACTGTAATAATTATTAATTAATTATTAATTAATTATTGCTTTCTTTGTCGAGAATAATGTGCAGAAATTCTGTTTTATTTTTCTCAGCTCTTATTTTTGATTGTAGTCGCTATCACAAGGTAGATATACAAATTTTATAAGCTACCACATACATGAATTATACAACTATATAATAAGTGCGCATTGGCATTTAATGAGCCTTTGTTCGTGTGATTAAGTAAAGGTACCATATTTACTCGTGTGTAAGTTGACCTTTGATGACCAAAAAGTCAGCCCAAAAAGTCGTCCTCGACTTATACACGAGTCATACACAAAGACCTGACTGAGAAATCCAATAAGTTAGCATAACAATTGCCTGAGGTCCGTTGGGAAATCCAAGTTTACAAAACTAGTTCCAATTGCGCTCAAGTTTCATCAGTTTTCGGCGCATTCTTTGTAAAAAAAAAAAGGTGTGAAATAATAATTGTTGAGTGGTTTAAACACAAACCTACAGTCCTGGAGATGATTTCTATTGTGTCTTTTAATACGCAGAGACATTTTTCTTAAAGCTTTGCTGCTGTTTTTACGGTGCTGCACTTTCGTTTTCATCGAATGATTACGGTAGCTTGGTGACCTAGCGTGCGCAAAGTTCCGAAAGCACGTGGAGTTATCTTAGTTACCAGTACTCCTCAAATTCAAAGTTTTCCAAGAAGGCGGTGTTTTCATCGAGCGATCCTTCGAAGCTCTTCCGCGTTCCTTTGGACTTCTAAATCTCCTTTCAAACTCAACCTTGAGATAAGGTTCGTTAAATTCAATGCGATTTACTTCTTTATACCGTAAATACTTCCCTAGTAAATCGAAGTGCTTGTGTGTGCTTAAATCATGATGATGTAAACAAGTCCTAATAAACTTTAACCGTTAATTCACCGTGCTCTCAATACATTCTTAGGAACAAAAGATTAACTTTTTGGGAAATTCTAACCAGAAATGATGAAAAATCCAATTTTTGACCTTGAAAATGGGGGTCGACTTATACACGAGTTCAACTTATATACGAGTAAATACGGTACTTTCTTTAAGTTACTTAGCAGCACTACTAACAAACATTTAGTACAGTTGTATTCTTAACCTGATATACTCTCAATTTCTTCTTATTTTAGAGTTAAATAATGGCATGCTATCAATAAAAACTTCAACGAGTTTGATCTGACAAACATAATCTAATTAATTATGTCAACAACAAAAGATGCCATTAGAATTGTGTTGCTTATTTCAGTGAATGGTTTGTGGTTTTCTATGGAATAAATCAAAACTACACTAGCCGTCCTTCCAATGTATTTTGTGCTTGCGATAATGAAAGCACAAATTTCTTGTCAGTGCTTGAAGCAAGTTAAATATTGAATATAATAAATTTACTTATTGTACCTGTATCAAGCTGGACTGCATAAATGGGACAAGCTTTATTAAGTGGTCAGTTGTCAAAGGTCCGAAAATTACCCCCCTTCATTACTATAATTTTGACCTCAATTTAGAGGTTGTGGTCATTTTTAATAAGTCCCATTGAGCTGTTTCTCTGTGTCTGTTGTATAGACCTACATGTACTTTGAACAGAGTGTTTTGTGCATAAACTTTATGTTAAGTGATCACGTGACATGAAATGGTCTTTTATTGTGTTTGACCTTCCCCAAAGGTTTGACTTTATTTCATAGATTTTATGTAAGGATAAATCCATGTTCCAAATCTGGGTGTTTTTCAGTTGCTCAAAGACACATGAAGAAATTAATTAAGTGATAAAAAATTGTAATGCAATAACATATCTCACTCCTTTTCCACTGCATGCCCGAGGATGAAAACCTTCTACACAAATTGTCATAGTAAAGCATAAGCTTCTTGTATTCACCAAGTAGGTAAAGACTCCATTCAAATAACACACAGCTGAGCAGACTCCATGGCCAGATTTGCTCTGAACTTTTTTCCCAAGCCTTTATATATGATTAAGTGTTCCTTTCTTGTGATTCCATGTGAGATTGATGTGTCTGTTACACATAGTCTGGCATAGTAAGACTAGGTAACATACTTAGTGAATGAAAATGTCAGCAAATACATTTGAAAGCCATTCAACTTATGGAGATATCTTTTGATTGAGGTCCTGAAATGATGATTTATGTGATGATTCAACTCCACTTTTGTTTGAGTTGATTTGCAAAGCAGAGTTGCCAAGTGATAATAGTCCTGAGTTTTTATCTCAAATCTTACAAGATAAAAATATATGACAAACAAACAATCCATCAAGTAAGACTGCTCATAAGTTTAGAATGTGGTGTTGGTTTAAGAGCGGCTGCCTGTAAGAATCGAGAACTGCATTTCAGCGACCACTCAGTCGAAGGGAATATCGAGTTACAGTTGATCAGTGTCACACTGGCTTATTAATTTGAGCCAGTGACCGCACCTTGGCCGCATTTCAAACTCTTACAATTTTCTCAAAAAATAAAATACCTTGGAACTTTAAAATATGATTTTCGAAAATAGTTAATCCAAGGGTATCTTCAAACGAAATATCAGAAATTCGACCAAGTGGTCGCTGAAATGCAGTTCTCGATTCTTACAAGCAGCCGCTCTTAAGAGGAAATGCTGCATATTGTGGTCATGGTGTACAAGGCACTGTGGGTGTCACCTGGATCCTTTAAATAGAATTGTGTTTTTAATTTGAAAGGTTTTAATCTCATGTTTCATTCAATTCTTTTGCATGCCTCATTGTGAACGGCTTGATGTTTGCTTTGAACCAAAGATCTGTAACTATTCAAAAGACTGAAGTTATTTTGAATAGATGACTCTAACTATGTTTTGCATGTAAGGGTCACAATTTAGCCTTGAACATTATTCGTTTAAATTTGCAAACAATTTGAAACATATCTTACATGTACTTGTTTTATGGAGTCCCCTTCCAATGCCATGTCTTTCACTATGATCACTGACCACACCCCTCATGGATTAATTCTTTCACTAACACAACACACTCTGGGGAGATAAAAGTAAATAAAAATAATCCAACAAAATTCAAGGGCCAAATTAACATTTGAAAATTTCATGAGAAGTGTGTTAACGCAACTGCTGATCATATACATGCACATCTGAAAATCTGCAGATGCACATCTTCTTGTCTTCCTGATGTATGTTAGAGCTAGTTCATCTTTTCACTTTGTTTATCTTTTATTGTGCTTTTCAATAGCTTAAAATTAATCTTTTATACGGTGTAGTTTTCAGACGGATTTAACATTTTATACCAGTCCTACAGTTGCTACCTGAGAGAAACAGACAAATTGATTCCATGAAATATTGTCACATTCTTCTGGTTGTTTGCAAATTAACAGCTGGTTTACTTTCTTAACCTTGTTCTCAATTATACTTCAACAAGAATAGCATTGCAGGCATGCAAACAACCAAAACTTCAGTATTAACCAAGGGAATACAGGCTTGACTTGAGGTAATTGGCTTTCACGTATGCAACTTTTGGCAAGATGAAAATGTTATTGGTAGCATCTACAAAGTACTTGCTCTACAATAATTATTGAGACAAACTGCAAAGTGCCTAGCCTTCCTATCTGCTTTAAAATAAATGTATTAGTTCTGTACGTCAGAGCATAAGCACACTCTGGTTTTGAATGTTTTTTATCTTTGCAGCAACTTTAAAACTCCCTCAGAGCATAGTTATATCAACAATAATGCTTTTGAAAATAACAGCAAAATGAAGTCAGCAGAAATTTTTACATCAAGTTTACATCAATTACCGGTGCCCCCACAGTTTCCAGGCCTTGCTAAAATATTATGTAAGAATTGTACTTGATGTTAAGGTTACCCTGTACCTTCATAGTTGTCTCGCGTCCAAGCGATGTAGCGCCTCTGGTTTAAACTGTAGATACCTGAACCCTTGTTTCAAATTAAAGCTTATAGAGCTGGCTATCAAACTAAACCAAACCAAGAATTTTGAAATAAAATGAATTGCCGAATTTTTAGCGCTGTTTTCTCGAATCAATTTTTCACTTGGTGGAGCCACTTAAAAGAGCTAAAACTCAAAAGGAATTTGTTAGTTTGCCTTCAAATTTGGACAGTAGCTAGTTTAAGATATACAATGTAAACAACAAAAACATGTCTGCGAATTGTTTCTTTCGAAATATTTTCCCCCTGAGAACGATTTTTGTACGATTACTCCACATTTTTTCCATCCTATTTCTAAATGCGTTATAACTTTTTCATTGCGGTTGAATGTGGCAAAACACAGACATGTTTTTTTAGCGCTTTGGGTCCGGAAACTGAGGAGCAAATTAATTAGCGAATAACAAAATTCGCTTTCACTTGTAGCTTTAAAAAGGTGATTCGGAGGCTCACATTTAGAGGTCGTGACAAATTAGACAATTCATTTTATTTCAAAATTCCTGGTATAGTTTGATAGCCAGCTCTATAAGCTTTAATTTGATATAGGGGTTTAGGTAAACTGGACGTGCTACATCGCTTAAACGCGAGTCACCTCTGAAGGTATAGGGTAACCTTAAAGTGCTCTTTTCAGTTAGAGTAAGAGTTGAGTAAGAGTTTATGTGATGGGATGCTCCTGAGTGATAACACAGTAATGTTCCACATGCATACAGCACTGAAATGCAATGTTCTTTGGCCAGAGTTGTTTCTGTTCTCAACTGTAACCAACATCAGTGTACTGGTATATTATGTCAACACCAACAGATTTGCTTCTACCAGTGTGTACTGTCTGAAACTGAAAAAGTTGAATCTCATAAACCAATATAATTGTACAATCACTTGATTTATTAAAACCACATTGTAGCTATTTAACTGAAGTACATGGTTATTAACAGTAAATGTATGATGCGTTATTCTTAGAAAGCCAGCTATGGTAGCAATTTGCAACGTGTGTTCAATTTTTCTTATTTTTACTGGCCCTACGTCATCTAACACAGACCAGAAAATAAGAGTTGATTTTAGAAAAAGAGCAAAACAGTATATGTATGTAAATTCATTAAACACTGGGTGATTCCACTTGCCATAAATAAGTGGCAAAGCTACTTTGTGATAAATTAATGTAAACTACTTCTCTCCATCTTTTTACTGATCGGAGTGTTCCAATGTTGAAAAGGATGCTTGCAAAAATTTTACTTCTGTCAGTGACTGGGCCACCAGAAAAAAAAATCTGCCCTTCCACATTGTGTAATAACTTAAATTGAACCAAGTCAGTGGATTTTTACTTCTTTGGAATCCTTTTGAAAGGTGGCTGGGTTGGTAAAGCACCAATTCATTTTGCATTGGTTAAACTTTTAGGCACTTGCAATGGAAGTGCAGGTTGCCTACACAGTCTTACTCAGTAAAAAAAATTCCAAAAATAATGAAGTTTGACAAACTACTGGTATGCAGTACTTAACAAACAACAACTGCTCACCAATTTTGATCCAGTTTCTCGATTTATGTTCCTCCTTGTCCGTTCCCTGTAGAGGTGATCTGGATGGTTAGTATGTTTACTAGCGACATGCTGAATGAAGGAGGTCCATTTGTGTGGCACCACCATATTGATGTTGATGGACCCGCTAATCTATTATTTGATGATTTGTAGCCTTTATCTTTGCTTGCCACTAGGAATATCTCAGTGGCAGACTGTGCAAGATGCAAAATGTCATAAGTGTGTTGTTTGCCTCCACTGTCCCTCTGGGACAACCAGCAATGAATTTTTTCATGGACAAACGAAGCTGCTTAAGAATCCAAACAACGTTTTTGTGCCGTTCTGTTTGGTGACTGCCCTCATCACATTTAGGAAAAATGTTAACTTTGCTACTCTTAAACGTTTGTGGTTGGTTTTGATGGTTAGCCAAGCTTGTGACTGGCACATGACTTTTAAATGTGTCGGTGTGATCCTGCACATACCAAAGAATGTGAGGAAAATTGCTTAAACTGGTGTGCTGCTGGTGAATTTAATTTGGTGAAAATGGATGTTAATCAATGTTTCTTGCAATGTTCTCAAAAGACGAAGTTGTCGTTTTCAATATGATACATAGTCAAATTTACCTCGCTTTTAAATCATCAGGTTGGAATAGCTAAAATTTGAATTTGGTGTGCCCCTGTAATTTGTGTGTTTATGTTACAATAACGAAGGCCTATGAAGAGTTCACTGAGGGTTCACGGTGAACTCTGTTTTGGAGGAAAATTGCAAAATTAATACCTAAAATCTATAATAATGTGGAAACTGACAGCTTTAAAAAACAACTTGGGTTTTCAGGTGAACTTTGTTCCTGGAGATGTTGGTGAATGACAAAAGTTGAGATGAAAAAGGTTAAATGTCTTGAGTCCATATGACTGTGGACAAGTCCAAAGACACTGTCTTGATGTGATGTGAGGACTGATAATATTTTCTTGCAATTGGTTAACATGGTGAAAATATTATTGGAGAAACATGTGATTGTGGTTCATTCTTTGGAGTGTTTAGGACCTAAGGAGGATCCCTACTAAGTGGTGTTCAAGGAGGTTCTGGGTTGAATATTAATTACGATAAAAATGTGACTAACAACAATAATGGAGAAATAGATAAAAGAACAAAGACAATATGAAAAGTTTATAAAGTAAGTCATAAACTTGAAAAATAAGTAGATTTAAATCTGAACGTAGACTCACAGTTCTTAATATCATTGCTTAAATTGTTCCAGTCTTTATATTATATTGACGTCCATTGCTATTGTCAGACCATGGAATTGCACACTGGAAGCATCTTCTGCTGTGGCTGGAAAGGCCAATTCTTTAAATAACAGTCCTTTCCACAGGTGGGGCAGATGAAGGTAGAGGCTTTATGTTCCTCAAAAGTATCAAGGGCATCTTTCTCTGCTCCCCTCCAGGCTGATCTGTCTTTTTCAAGAGTTTCTGAAGAGTTTGTATCGATGTTCATGGATTTCAGGTCGCATTTACAGATGTCTTTGAATTGCAGTTGCAGTCTGTCAGTGGGGTGCTTTTTTTCCGCCTGTTCACCATACAGGATGTCCTTTGGGTTTCACCCCTCCTCCATTCTACAAACATGCCCTAGCCATTGTGGGCATCACAGTTTCAATAGAGAAATAATAATTAAATGGAGAAGACCATGTCTATTGTTGATCTGTTGGCTCTGAATCCTCATTGAGACTTGGGATAGACTCTTTCAGCGATGACTTGCAGTCTCTTCGGAGCAATTTGTCCACGATGCTGAAGAGTGAAATGCCCCAGTAATTGTTGCAGTCACTCCTGTTGTCCGTGTTCTTGTGTAGGGTGACGGCGCATCAACGTAGTAAAACAAAAACAAGCACTACTGAGACCGAAAGGAAGAACTGCAAAGGTAAAATATCTAACAGGCCATCTGAAAAGGCCAAGCAAAACCTAGATAATTTTGGTGATTGAGACATATGTCCACATGATGGTAGCCAGACTTAAGATCCCATGTGAAAAACCAGTGTCCTTCACTTCGAACTTGGGAAAGCGAACGCAAGTCTTCATACTTGAATCTGGGTTTAACTAAACAATTATTGACATGTCTAAGATCAATAACAAGATGCAACTTCTTCCCTTCCGTGACTGTTGAAGGATTCACACAGAATGGAGGAAAGTCATGTTCAACAATACAACCGTAACTAAGAAGCTCGCTAATTGCTTTGGCCACAAACTCTGGATGCAGAAGCGCAGATCTGTTGATCTTTAGAAAACACTGAGAGGGATACTCCGGAAATGGTAACCTGTAACCATGCCTAATCATGTCAAGGACAAAACCTGAAGCATCTAAAGTTTCAACCCAGAAGTTGAGCAAGGACGTCAAGCGACCTTTGACGCCATTGGTACCGCCTTTAACACTAAATTTGTCACTACTAGAAGACAATAAGTAAAACATTACACTCAACTTGAACATCAGCATCATCAGTTGTCAACCAGCCACCATCTAGTCAATCACGACGAGCGTTACGCTTTGAAGCGTCCCCAGGTTTCATTCATGCCATGCTCAAATGACCAAAATCCCCACACTGAAAAAAGGTAAAAAACACAATGACATGAAAAAAAAAATCCACAACATAAAAATAAAAGAACAGTCGTGCAGTGTGTGGCGTTAGCAGACCCGAACTTTTACTTTCTTGTACGATTTCAGCTTGTGAGCATTGGAAGCTTCGTCGGATCTTGTGTCTTATAGGGGGCCTTGATCGATGGTAACGGTTGATATGTCGGTCGACTCACGGTCGACTGACGGTCGATATCTCGGTCGCTACTCGGTCGATAATTGGGGATGGCTCGGTCGATGTTGTACCGCTATGGCAGTCATCGTATCAACCGAGGTGGCTGTCGGCCGATATAGATATCAATACACCGACACTTCATCGATATTTTACCGCTTACCGGCCGATACTATCCGCCGATACATTGGTCAATATTCTATCAATATGTTTTTCGACACTTTGTCCTTATCTCGATCGACATTCGTGTACATAGCACACTGCTATATCGGTCGTCATATCAGTTGATGGCCAATATAATAACGACCGATAGTTGGTCGATAGTCTGTCGTTATCTCATTTTATTCTTGCACTATTGCATCATTTTACCATATTAGGTCAAGA
Organism: Pavona decussata; assembly: GCF_977016875.1. Taxonomy (NCBI): domain Eukaryota; kingdom Metazoa; phylum Cnidaria; class Anthozoa; order Scleractinia; family Agariciidae; genus Pavona; species Pavona decussata. Next base: position 1,173,475 of record NW_028145437.1, on the reverse strand, counting down.
AAACGCGCAAAAATATGCCAGCGCATTACACTGTAGTGTCCCAGTTTAACCAGTTTAGAACAAAGCAAAATCCTTGTTCCTTTTTCGTGTCGATCGAGTATCGGCCGATGCATAGACCGATACTTGACCGACAGTTCACCGATATATTGCCGACACACTGCCGATGCTGTCGCGACTGACTGTCGGTCAATCTCTCGACCGAAAGTGATCCAATGACCGGTCAATACATCGCCTATATAGCGGCCGATGCTCGATCGATACTCGCCCGCTACTCGACTGACAATCGACCGATACTCGGTGGATACATCGACCGAGATATCAACCGTCAGTCGACCGTGACTCGACCGACCTACCGACCGTTACCATCGATCGAGGCCCCCTATAAGACACAAGATCCGCTTTGTCTAGTTTATCCAGCACCCGGAGAGAATGATCCAACTGCTGCTGGTTTCCTTTCCTTTTACAGGTATAATGTTCGCACTGAGCTTTCTTGACTGCTTGCTCAATGGACGAACTGTTTTCCTTGGAAAATCGCTTTGCAAAACCGTTAAGCCAAGATTCAATAATCTAAGTGAGCTAATCAGTTGAAGGACCTATCGATTCAGAAACAGCAGACTGTATAGCAGCACTGACAGAAGGATCTCAAACTCCAACGTTCGGATGTTCGCTTAAGTTAAAGAACAGTCGTGTAGCGTGTGGCGTTAACAGACCCGAAGGAAGAAAACTAACTGACAACAACCTTATATATGAATGCAATTAACACGTATCCTGTAACAACACCACCTTATTGTATAAAACAATAAGAATACCAAATACAGAACGTGCAGAAAACAAATACCTGGTAAACTACGTACCACAGATATTTTGATATTGCATGTCCCATGGGACTTGACCCTCCCGCCAGCAGAGGCAGAGGATTGCATGAAGTCCTGTGAGTAGGGATTCAGTGCAGAGCTTCGCAATCTCTGGTGGGATGCCTTCTTTCCCTGGTGCCTTTCCTGAAAAAGGCAATTCAAAGTCTTCTTCAATGGGCCGATAGTTGATTCTGCGTCAAGCTCTTGCATTATTGGTAGGCACTCAGTGACACTTAGGGCCTTGTCTGTGATGATGTTCTCTCTGGAGTAGAGTTCAGAGTAGTGCTCTACCCAGCGCTCCATCTGTTGTGCTCAATCTTGTATAATCTCTTCAGTGGACGACTTGAGTGGTGCTGATTTCTGTTGGGCTAAGGGCCTTCTTGATTCCATCATACATGGCTCTGACGTTTCCAATGTCTGCTGCTAACTGAAAGCTGGTGCAAAGGTGCGACCACTAGTCATTGTCACAGCATCTAGCAACTCCTGACTTCACCTTGAGCAGCCCAGAGGGCCTGAAGGTTTTGTTGACTGGGATGTTAAAGCCATGAAAACCCAACCCCTGTTTACCCCAATGAGTTCTATTAGTGGGAAAATGGAAATCATTGCCATTAGGTATACTATACTTGTGCTTATCTTTCAAAGAGGTCAGATTAAGATGAGAGGAGATTATTTTTACAATCGTAAATATCAAGACAATGGTGATAATGCCTATGTTGGCATAGGTCAAGCCAGTAGAGAGCCTTCAGAGCAAAGGTGGCTGAAGAGTGAAGAGAGCAGTCAACAATGATCTTAGCAGCTTTATTCTGTAGCACTTGCAAGCTTTGTATGAGTGTGGAGTTATTTTTGTCCCCTCACACTCCATAATCAAACAACAGCAACACTAAGGTATTCAAGTACAACAGCTGATCAAAGCATAGCAGGTGTTTGACCCGTTTAAACAGGCCAAGGTGCTTATTGATCTCAGCAGATAACTCATCAATATGATCTGACCAGGTCATATGTGATGAGAAAATTACACCTAAATATCTAAAATCCTCAGCCAGCTCAAGCCCATTGTTAAGACCCTTAACCGTAAAAAAGTTATCAATGAGACAACATGTCCATGGTTGTCTAGAGCAGGGCGGCAAAATTCACATACAACTCTACTGGAAAGATTTTTTCCATGCTGCCTTTTCTTTTGCGGTGTGAATTTGAAAATCCCTTAGATAAGCACAGCAGGAGCAGCCAATGCATCACAACTTTGATCCTCTTTTCACTGGCTTTGTTGGCATATATTGTATCAAGGGATTCCGGGCCTTTCTTTTTACCATGGTGTCGTCTACACTCACATTCTGGCCCAAGTTGTAATTATCTTGATAGGAATTTTTGAAGACTTTGATTATTGGTGTGATCTTGAACAGTTTATCAAAGTCAGGATGGTCTCTGTTGAGGGATTGCATTTTCATGTTCTGATCGATTTGCATCCCAGAGGAACACTGTTGAAGAAAGAAATCAAGATACGCAATAATATCTTAATGGGTCAAAAAGACGAGCATGGAGAAGAAAGTATAAATTGCTACCTGCATAAAAGCCTTCACAGTAAAAGTCGTTGACTACAGGCATAGACAGATTAAATGAGTTTGCACCTTTACTGACCGAATTCATCATCAAGAATAATTTACAAGTTTTTACAGTTAACAATGTGGTGAAAACAATTGCTGATGTGGTTCGAAATGATCTCTTGGGAAATGTTCTTTGTTCTTGCAAGGACTTCGAACCATCTGCATGTACAAAGAAGTTATTGAGATTTCAGCAATATCCTTTTCTACTAAAAATTTGGAAAAGATGGTCCGCTGTCAACGAACGCGGAGAACTCATTATTCTTAACCCTTTCTCTACTAGCCCCGCCCAAAAGCAAACTTCTCTTATTTCCTGAGCTCATCAGAGAGTTCCTTGCAAAATTGTACACAAAATCAAAACATACATGCTCAGTAGATTTCTAGGGCAGTAGAGGTACTGAAACATACAGATTGTGAAAGCCAAATAACAATTTATTGTCACTACATGCAATGGAGAACAGTTCCCCAAAATTAATAAATTTTGAGATTCAAAAATGCATTTTTCAAACTTTTTTGAATTTGCCACCATTACAGCATCAATAGTTTCATTGGTCATCACATTCCACATTTTTTAGCTTGTAAAATATAATAAAAACGCTAAAAAATACTGGATAAATTCAAAATGTATAGAAGTTCGAAAATCCTTAACAGTTTCACAATGAATGGAAGCACAGAAAGCACCGTTCTTTGCACTAGGCAACATCACACTGTGCGCACTCGAAAATGGTTTCCTTTGCAAGATTGCTTTTTGTTTTCCTGCCATCCCTTTTGCACTGCCCACATTGTCGTTAACGAGCATTTCCTTCCCTTCGTGAAAGAAAAACGCCCAGCAGCATTTTCTGGACTGATACAAGGTTTAAGTGAAGCTGCTTTCTTTGGCTTTTTCTGCTTTCTGCTCGACTGGAGAAGCCACCAATCAGTTGTTTTCCCAACGGAACCGGCGCTCAGATGGTCATCTTTGTCGTTGTACATTCTCTTTGTCCAAGATAAATGAATTTCCAAGAACCACTTCGAAAGTGAACCAGAAGATATATCTGTACCATTTTTGAGATGGACGGCAAGTGCTGTAGTAAGAGCAGTGTTGATTAGAATGATCAACACCGCTCTTGTGCTCGTTGTACATGGCGACAACTTCTGGTTTCACAATACGAGTAACATTTCCACCTCTTGCAGTTCGCTCAATAACACAAGGTGGATGCAACGGATCACAATTTGTAGACAAAACACAAACATCTCACTTGTCGTACCATTTGGTGAAAACAATGTTTCCTTTCTCCATAGAAACCTGTTCTCCTTTCGCAAGTTTGCATTTGGCACATGGAGGTAAACCCTTTCGGTTGAGATGAACTGTCGCGTATGCATAAGTTTTCTCTCTCTTGTGTTCCTTCAAAGGCTTTGTTGAAGAGAAAAAATTGTCAAAGTAAATTTTGTGAAATTTTCCAAGGAATGGCAGACAAATGTCGGTAACCACATCGTAGCCAAGGCCATGATGGAGAGCAGCATTTCGTTCTTTGCCAAGGTAAACCTTGTGGTTTAGAACAAAGCCATTGGAAGAGTCGGCGGTAAGCCAGACTTTTATCCCATACTTTGTTGGCTTCGCTGGCATGTATTGTCGAAACGACAGCCTGCCTTTGAAAGCAATCATGCCCTTGTCCAGAGAAATGTCTTGCTTCGGTTTGTAAAGTTCAAGCAGTTTCCTGTTGAAGGCAGTCAAAATTGGTCATACTTTGTAAAGCCGGTCATGATTTTCGTCTCCACCCTGCAGTTCAACTAATGAATCGTTGAAATGAAGAAAACGACCAATTTCTGCGAAACAGTTCTTGGCCATAACTTTCTTTACTCCTTCGTTTCCAAGGAAAGGATTGCTGGACCAGTAATGGGCAAGGCAAGGCAGCGGATTTAGTCCCATTATAATTCACACTCCCAGATACGCTTTCAGCTCGGAAATTGTCACGCCTGTCCATTTTGCAAGTTGGGCGGTTTGTTTCAGTGACAATTTGGGCCAACACATCTCCGAAAAGGCGAATAAATATATCAATTTCTCGAGCGTCATTTGCAATCGCAAATGTAACTTCAGTCGGTGAAACAAACTGTTCAACTGTAATAGGCGTGAAGTTGTTTGTCCATTTGAGCGGGACTTCATCTTCTTGTTCGATTTCACCGCCAATTTCTCCGTTTCCATCGTCGCTACTTTCGCTTGATAAATCAGTGAAATCAATGTCTGAATTTCCTCCTAAACCTTCTTTGTTTTCGGAGTCAGAATTGCCGAAAATTTTGTGATATTGCCCGAGTGATTTCGTATTGCGTCGCCATTTTCTTAGACTGAAACTCAAAATGTCTTCAACCCATGTGCTTGGGTAACCAAGCAGAAAATTTATGCGCACTAGACGCTATTTGATTAGTTAAAACACAATGATTCATGGCAAAACAATGAAGGACAAATCTATACCTCTTGGAAAGGATAGAGAGTCCGTTTTTGTCTCGGGCGGTCCAGGAAATTTGTCACAAATTTGATGGGGTGGTACAAGGCGGTCTAATAGGGAAAGGGTTAATATATTGATAGTAAAACAAGTTCTACGACATGCATTGCGAAAGAGAATATAAAGAACCACTCCCTGGTTTGGCTAAAGAAGAAGCTGAATGGTAAAATGTACTGTCATTTTTACTAAGACATACATCATGACTGATTGCAAAGCTGCAAAATATTTTAACAAATTCAAATTAGTGATTAGAGAAATGGACTGTAAGAGTGGCTGTAGCCTCCTGCCTTTGGCCAATGGGCAGACTCAGCTGACACGGGGATTTGAATTACTTAAAAGTACATAAACTGCAAGAAAATGATAATCTGTCTCGATTACAACAAACTCTTGACAACGTAGAACTCTTTTGAAAACCTAAGATAGGGGCCGAAGGAATTAGCACTTTTATTGAACATGCAGAAAATTGACATCAAGCTTTAGCCAGGAAAAAACCTGAAGAAAACGAAAATGTGGCAGAACCCATAATTACACTCGTAATGGCCGAATGAATCGTTTAGAAGCTTGTCTACATCGAATGATTCAAGCTACGGAAGGGGTGAGCAGAAACATTCTCAAACAGACCAATATGCACCCAACAATGGGGTCCACAATGGTGGAGCAAGCGGACTCTAGCAGTGACTTATAAAACACTCCCCCGTGAAAGCTTCTTTGCCATATTAAGCAGATATACCTGGTAAAGTGTCTAAAATAGTGACAAAGCCACATACAATTAACCCCGCTGAAACAGCCAAAACTAAGCATTGTAAAGTCAAGAAAGGACCGGATTTCATGCTGGCAAAGGTTTTAATGATTTTTTCAACAAGAAAAGACTTTCACATACTTTTAACATACAGTTGAACCTCTATTAAGTGACCTTCCTCAGGGAATTGCTTAGTGGCCGCTTAATAGAGGTTTGTCGGAAGTAAACCCGAGGCATGGTAGAATATTCACTTTATTAAGTATAACTACAAATTGTATAAAGTGTGAAGACACAAAATAGCCCACAACGTTAACGAAAACAAGAGTTCATCATTACAGTATACAATAATCAAGCAACTGTCGTTTGTTTAAACACGAAGAGCAATAACAGAGGACTAATTGAACTTGCTTGTTACAGGAAACTGTGGTCGACATTAAATTTTACGTTTCCAGCAGCGTTTTGTTGTTTGTTTTTCATAATCTGTCGAAAATTGAATAAGCAATAAAACGTTACGTTAACAATTGAGCCAAAGAAACATTGTTCAAACGAGCAAGATACTGTACATGTCTCAGTGTTTATAAAAGTCCCACTACTTAAAATACTCCTCAATATTTGTTTGTCTGTGTGGGGCATGGAGCTTCAAGTCACAAATTAAATCATTCGTTTTCGAAACAGACAAGGCAAGTTCCTGATAACCATGAAACTGTGCAAACTTTCTCAATTTCTCCCTATATTCAAGTGCCTCTGTTAAAGACTTGACATCTGGCTGTTCTACTTCCTTGTCAAAATCGTCATCACCACACACAGTACACCGTCGTCGATTCGATTTACAAGGGTTTGCATATCATGCAGTTCTTCTCCATCAAAGGGTCGTCTTCGATTACTTCGTCTTTCAGATACAATCCTTTTTTTTTAGAGCACTTCTTTGTCCCATGCTTGCCTACCCCATTCAATAGCCATCAGTACATTGATGGACTTGACAATCTCTGTTGTGTTCTTTACACCATCCACTTGGCCACAAACATGTCTTAGCAGTCTCCTCTTGTATTTGACTTTCCAGCTTGCAATTATGCCGGCGTCCAGGGGTTGGGTTTTGGAAGTGGTGTTCTTTGGCAATAATGTGACGTTTATGTTCGAAAACTGCCCTGTTAGGCTTTGAGGATGACAGGGAGCATTATCCATGAACAACAAAATTTGTCTCCCCTTTCGCTTTAAACGCCGGTTCAGTTTGCCCAAAACTTCGGTCATAACTTCAAATCTTCTTGGTTTATCAAATCGTACAAGAAGAAAGATCTTCTCAAGTTCAAAACCTTCCTGCAAATGGGCGCATAATAAGGCGAGTTTTTGTTGGAATTCTGAAGTGTTCTGAATGTGAAAATACTCCTTCACTGTCTCGGAATATCCTGTAGGCTGAAACGATAACAGTTCTTTGATACCTTGCATGTCATTGATTACGTTTCTCAGCTGCATGAATTGTTCCTTGAAGCGTGCCGAATATGGCTTGCTGGCATGACCGGGGGGAACGTCGTTGGGGGATCTTGTCTCATTTTTCTGGTGGTCTTGATTGGCTATACTCCAAGAATCGTTGATCTCAACATCATGTTCCTCTAGGTTTTCACATGGCAAATAGTAATATCCACACCTATCCCAGCTTTTGCCCAGGTATCCTGACACGTCTTATGACAGAAGGCCGAACAACACTGCATGCATGTAACATTTGTCTGGCAGGTAAAGCTTTGTAGTTAACAAAAAAAACCACTCAAATTCACTGTCTACGATCTCTGGGTCGATGTTTGCAAGTCACTTGGTTCATCTCAGAGCCATCATGCACAAAGTATGAAGCTTTTGTGGATCTGTCCTCCACAGTTGAAAATATATGTTTTATATATTTACATTAATTTATTCATCCTTCATGGGTATATTACGAACTCACAATATGACCATCTCCCAGTTGGCAGAGGTCATGGGTTTGATTACCATTCAAGCCTGAATTTTTTAAGGCTTTCTTTTCGGATCTATTTAAGTTGTATACTAACTGCGAGGATCTTTCTTGTATTTGATCTTTCATCTGCAGGTCAAAACATGTGTTTCATTTATTTACATTCAGCAGATTATTTGGTTTAATGCAAGGCGGGGTCTACCTAAAAGAGGCGACTTTTTTTAAATAACCGTAACTTCCAAGATATGACTCAAAAGTATGGCAAACTATGTATGGTTGGAAAGCTTATGAATTAAAGATGTAAAAATTTGAGTCACAAAGCCATAATTTTGCTATTTGAAGCAAAGAAAAGTATCAACAAAAGCCTCCAGCTTTATATGTGACTCCTTCGAACTCGCACTAGCTGTTGCCCTTTGTGTCGCTTCTTCTCTTTGCCTATCTGCTTTTTGCAGTTGTTTCCTATCTTTTAAGCTAAAGGAGTGTTTGGTATGTGTGCCACCAGGAATGGCAAGTGTCTCCATGACTCTTTTCCTGCTCAGAGCCCCTCCGTGAAAGTGGCATACTGCAGATGCAGTCGCAAATTGAATTATTTTGACTCCGTGATGCTTATGCTTAGGAGAGTGCAGTCAAACCACGGAGTTTATAGCCTCATTTGGGTTCTGGGTTGCTCCTTGTACACATCTTTGGAGGAGTTTTGTGTCACTCAGGGTCATAAATGAAGCTTTTGCATTGGATTTACTTGTACGCATTAGGTTCTTTTCAAAATCGCCATCATTATCATCTACGGAAGTGGTGTTTTAACTGGTTCTTTTAGACGTTTTTGATTTTGTCTTGTGAACTCATTCTCTTGGCCTTCAACAATTGAAGGGTTCAGGGCAAGAATGTCCTCCCGGTTTTTTGTTGATGTTTAATGTGCTCAAAAGTAACTGAAATTTGGCATGTGGACTTCATTCCAGTTTAGAAACATTGCTCTGTATTTTTTCGCTGATTTCCTCTTCGTTTTCAAGAAATAACGTATGCAAAAATGCAAGTTTCTCCCGTCGGCGACTTGTGTTTACAGAGAAACAAAAGAAGTGTCTGTCTTAACTTTGAAAGCTTCCTCAGCACAGTGTGGAAAAAAATATGAACCAAGGGTTCATTATTTATAATGTTAGGGTATTCCCGCCAAAAAGACCTACTGTCAATCAAAACAACGGGTCATGTCTTCTTTTGAACGCCACTTAAGTTAATTGTTCTACACGCAATCTAAACCCTGCTGATTTTCAAGTGCCCTTATCGATTGTTGTTTGCATTCAGTAGGTTATAAAAATTTGTTTAAAAACAGTTTACATAGTACTATTTATCCTGAGGCATAAAGGCATAAAAAATAATTAATACATTTCTACTAACAGAAATGTGTAGTAGGTGCATCAATCAAAGACAAACGATTGGTTTGACACAAATTCCCCATGAGTGACTGGACATCTTTTGAATTCAGGCACCACTTAACTTAATAGTTCTACACAAGAGCTAGACCCCGCTGATTTTCAAGTGCCCTTGTCAATTGTTGTTTGCATTCAGCAGGTTATACAAATTTGTGTACAAGCAGTTTAAATAATACCATTTATCCTGAGGAATAAAGGCGTGAAAATAATTACGTTTCTTCTGACAGAAATGCCAGGTGCATCAATCATGGACAAACTACTGGTTTGACACAAATTCCCCATGAGTGAGTGAACAGTAAATTCAACTGGTTTGTTTGCATCTGGTCTTATGAAATATACCGGTAGAATTCCACTGTGCAAAGTAATATTTATATATAAATATAAATTTATATGCATATTAACCTCTAAATACATTACTCTCTAGAAACTGGAGTCACAAACACAAAGTTGTTCATATGTTGATTCCTTGTCATAATCAACATCTTTTTTTCTCTTTAAAGGAAAGATAGATTGAAGGCGTTAGAAGGAACATTTTAAAAGAACTTTTAAGAAGCGTACACCATGCAATAATTTAACTGAGGGGAAAGAGAAAAAAAAATTAAAGACAAGTCATAGACATTTTTTTAATCAGCTTCATTGTGTTTAAACAAAGTTTATCATCTCTTGTAGACTTCAGTGAAAAAAATATATATATTCAATTTTACACTAACCCTCTTATACCGTTTGACTCAAAATACACGTACAAAATGATGTTTCTAAGCTGTTTAATAAATACAACACATGACAAATATTTCATAACAGTTCAAAACTTATAAAAGAAGAAATGAGCATTTCAATGGTCTTGACTTGATCGGCTATGAAGACTTTAACTGCTTTCAAATAGGTGGTCAAAGTCAGGCTGAAAATCCGACTGCTGTGTCAGCTGTTTTTCCAGTATGACATTTTGCTGGGCCAGTTGGTGCTCTCCAAAAAAATCTCGACAATCTATGTCTGTTGGCTGCTGGTCTCACTGAGAAACTACTGCTGCCTCTGTTGTGACTGTTGCTGTTGCTTCTTGCTTAGTCGTTTTCACTCATAATATTTTAATGTTTACCTGTTTCACTTGGGGCATGCTGTGTGCCTCAGCTACAACTCATGTTTGTGGTGACTTGGATGCTTTCAAAGCCCGTTTGCGTCTTTTAGTTCCTGTAGGTAACTCTTTTTCACTAACTTTCTTGGTGGAATCTTTAGCTTTTTTTTGTTCTTCTCTTCGGTATTTCGCTTTCTAACAACTCTAGCCATGCATTGGCTGCCTTCAGCTCCCAGTTCTTTTTTTGGGCCTGATGATTTCTCAGTTGAACATCTTTTAACGTATACTGTACCCTTGGAAAACCAGGAGGGACTGTTAATGGTGTCTGGCAAAAATCTATGCAGATTTTGCAAAATCCTTTGTAACTCTTCTTAGCATCGCTCATACCACATCCAAGATGAGCCAGCACATTAGCCTTCACCATCTCAGTAGCACATTTCGATGTTGTAGCCTGAGCGATTAGTCCCAGACAGAAATTTATTAAATGGATCAAATCTAACCACTTTTGATCCATCTTTTCCTCTTATGTTTTAGCATCCAGTGCCATCTGTACTTCTTGTATTGAAGAAACAGTATTAATGGCTAACATGATGGGTGTACTTTGATACATTTGTGTGCCTTGTGAACTAATCTTTGCTAAAGCAGCCATGTCAAGTTTGATAATAAAAACAACCCAAAGTGTCTTGGAAGGTGCTCAATGAGGTTGTCCATTTGGTCTCTTTGCCATTTTGCCATAAAGGAGTGGTATGGATATTCTTTCAAAAGGCCCTGAAAATATGTAAATAATTCCTTTGGCGGGGTTTGCTTTGTGTTCAAAGCAATCTTTTTCATTTCTTGCCCATTTGACAAAAATTTCCCGGTTAATACATAAGCATAACCCTTCCAAATAATTGTTCAAATAATAATTGTTCCTCAGTGTCTTCAGAGAGTTATTCTGGATACAGTACAAATTTATCCACTCCACATTCATCACATTCCCTTTTTAAGCATTTCAAATTGTGATAGCTTTGTTCCTCTGATTTTTCACAAAAAGTTAGATTAACTGTTTCTGTTAAAGTTCCCCTGGGACGAAAATTTCATTTTCCATCTTTTTGCATTTTCGTGTAGAATATGACCTTCTTACTCATGTTACCAAATTTCAATCCTTTACTGCGATTGGAAGTATTTTTTTTTTTTAGCCTTTTATTCGAGATTTCACGGCCGCCATTACTTGGCCTTGTTCCGGAAGTTAACAAGGCCGCTGGGCTCAAATTACAGGAAGTGACGTCATTGGCTCAACACGAAAAATTCCACATGGCTAATTTTCATATGGATTCTACTTCATAAACTGTATTCTGCTGTTATTTAGTTCGCAACTTTTTATTGTCCCTGGACTAGATTGAATTGTTTCTAAAAGTTCTGCCTTTTTCTCTGGCGTTTTGGGCAGGGCTTCAACTGTTTTCTTCAGTGCTCGAGTCTGAGCCGTCCTGTTTGTGAAAGCGGGAGTCGAAGGTCTAGCGGTATCTCTGCACATTTCTTCCCTTCTTTTTTCTCCAATCTTCGTACCCTCTCCCATGTCTGCTTTCGTATTTTGTTCTTTTTTTCCTCAACCAAGTCTTGTGCCTCTTGCTTTTGCTTTCAAGCCATGAGTTCTATTTGCTTTTTCAGTCGAGACTACAGTGTCACGCCAACTTTTCCTGTCTTGGCTCGTCTCGTTGGGTGAACTTGATACTCTTTGAAAGGACAGTAAGCGATGATTATGGAGTGGTCAGTGAATCAAAATTGCTGCTTTCCTGAGCATTTAACCCATAACGCACCGTGCTGGCCAAAATCGGCCGTGATTTTGGCCATCCTCGCGCTTGGTCTGCGTTTGGGTCCTACCCCTCCCTAGAAGAGATTTTTTGTCCGCTATTGTTCTCATTACCTTCAGAAAGGACTGACCAATCAGAATCCACTTACTGCGCATATATTTTTAGGTCTTAGGGGGGCCCAGACAAAAAAGCTTTTTGTCTTTAGAAGCAGTGTCCAATTTCAATTTTTTTCCCTCGTGGGCCGCATGGCTAAATTTTTAGTCGCCGATTTTCGCAAAAACACATCTTTTCGAAATGATAAATCGAAAGAAGAACTGCTAAGGAATACTCGACAGTTTCGACAGCGAAAATCCGAGAAATAACGGCGAAGAAATTGCGCTTCGAGTACAAATTGCTGTTTTATCCAGGCGACGAGCGAGCGGACAGGTAAAATCATTATTCAGGCCACGGACTTTCTGCGAAAATTTAGAGTACTTCTAGGAATTCAACAGCCAAAAAATTACAGGTTTGATTGTGAATTTGTACTGAAATACTATTCTAATTGACCGATTCTTTGTACTCTGAACAGTTTTTGCGAAATATTTGAAAAACGTGCCCCGGACGGCTCGATAAACTCGCTTTGAATTGGAGTTGTTGTTCCTTCAAATCGCTTGCGCGTCGCTCGTCTTGCGTTTCTAAATATACATGTTTCTTTCTAAGGCGTAAACAAAGACTTTTCTGAATAAATTTTTCATTTAGGAAAGCTTTCTGTGTGTTTTTCTTTTTTACTTTCATTGAGAAAACGTGACAACTGTGTAATCTTGCGTAAACAAACACATGCTCTCGAGACGGATCAGATTTCATCCATGTGACGCACGGATCAAATTACACCGAAATTTCGGAAAGTTTTACCTTCAAGTTCGTTTTTTGGAAAATTTTGAATTGGCAACTAGTGTATTTTATTCCATAATTAGTAATTTTAACTATCTTAGACTAAAGGGGTGTTGTTTTTTTTGCCCTGTAAGTTATGTATTTTTACTGCACATGGGGTAGGAAATAACCGCTTTGCCAATTTTGCTGAATTTTGAAAAACCTCTGGAAACGACTGGTGCGTAATGGGTTAAGGTTTCAAATTGTAATCTTCACTCCCCCTCCCAAGGTGCGAAGCACGCACCTCCACTGATTTATGCCCTAAAAACCGTGACAATGCCTGTGAAGTTTACAATTATTTGAAACCTTAACTTATGTCCAGAAAGGCGTCTGACTTACCTTTTACTGTATCATAAATGGCTTGGTCTACAGTAACAACTGTTCTGTCTTGCCCTACTCTTGTTAATAACATTAAGTAATCCAACGATGCTGAACAACAGCTGGATTTGTAGGAGAATTCGGTTGGAGAGGACTGTAGCCAATTACAGTCTGGGACTTTGGTGGTTTGTTATCCATGAGCACTTCATGGAAAGTATCCAAAGGGAGTGCAGTTTCTCTTCATCATCATCTCTAGCTATAAGCAGGTAGATTGGAGCCTACACAAAGTTCTAATCTGTTATCACTTCTACTTCTTGTCCTTGCCAACTCACTAATGGGATACCAGATACCGACCTCGCTTCTCATTGAACGTTCAAAGTAATGCCAGGATAGCTCACAGCCCATGAATCTGATTAGTCTATGGTTCTTCGCTCTTCTTTAGTAATGGGAATAGTGGTGGACCACCTCAATTCTTGGTTGTCATCAAAAGGATGTTGATAATTGACTCTTTGTATGAAGTGTGGAGCTGTCTTTTTTTATTCCTTTGAAGTCAAGATTATCAAAGCGCATTGCCTGAACCTTCCAGCTATGATATCAGACAGTATAAACACACCGTTCTCTCCAGTCTGCAGGACTACTTGATGAGCTTTTGTAGATATGTATTTCTGAGCGTCTTTGTAGCCTATAGCATGTCCAAATTTGTTCATAACTCTCACTAATTGTTTACTTCCAGTCTGCTTCAGAATGAACACTAAAAGACCAACATGTTTCAGCATAGGGAACATTGTAGTATTTGCCATCAGTTCCTGTGCAATGTTAAGAACTCTGCGCTTGTGAATCTCTGTGAGAATCAGCGTTCCTGTTTGGCTAACTTTAGCATCGGTGTCATATCAACCAAGCTAAATGGTTGTACAGATCGACTGGGATGTTTTTAGCTGCTGATTCATACATTATCTCAAGGAACTCATTTCTTTATCTGTTTCCAATCCGAAGAGGTTAGTAGAAAAGTCTCTTAAGTTGCAATGTTACAATTTTTCGGCCTGATTTCTTCACCCTTACTCATGTCGAAAATGAAAATGATCCCAATTTATAAGAAACTGTTGCCAATTTTTATAAGTCTCGCTGATTTTCAACACTGGGATCATGTTTCCAAATTTAAAAATAACCAGGCGGACAAAACAAAGTGAGGGGAATAATCGCTTTTATAAATTGAAAAAAAAGGGCTCAAAAAATCGAGAGAAAGGGGCTTTGTGGTTGAAATATACCTCAAATGACAAAAGGGCAGTGTAAATTAGCTACCTTAACGATTTTAATTCACAACGTTAAGGAAAACGCGAGGTATATCTTAAAAGCACTTGCGCTGCCCGCACTCTGAAAGGTAAACACAGGGAAAACCCATGAAAGTGTTCCTCCAACATGGCGGATGGTAAATCAAGGGTCACGTGTCCGCACACACACTATACCAAACCCAGTTTTGGACAAACAAATAACAAGAAAGAAATAACAGCTAGAAAAATTATACAGCATGCTTTGTTTGCTTTCAAAATACACAGTAATTGTACTGTACATTGAACAACATGCACATGCTTGTAAACTTTCACCCTTGTTCCAGGGTAAACATCACCAGGATGGGACGCCTATTTAGGCTGTCACAACATGAACTTAACTCGTGGCATGAACAACAGCGATCACATGCTGTCTTTCTTTGTTACCACTGCTAGAAAAAAATTGACCAAAATGAACAATCTTGATTTGCATGCAACTTCTCACCGGTACCAGAAGTAAAGGTATAGAGAAGTGTGGAGAATATGCATGTTGATGTGTTGGGCAGTTAATGAAAAGGCATTTGAATCCTTTTGTTCCCCCTTTCAATTTTCAATTACCTTCGTAGGGGGGGGGGGGGGGGAAGAGGGGGTATGGACATTTTGTTGAACTGCTTACTAATTGTTTTAACCACAAGCAGCAAAATTTTTTAAGGACCGTTCATGTTTTTGGTTATCTTGGGAATCTGAGGGTTAACGAAGTTAAAAGTGTCGGTACAGTTGTCAGTTGAGTGGCATTAGCAAAGACTAATGAGAATGCTAAGCAAAAGCACAAAAAAGTTTGGGTTCCACATCTCATTTCTTAACTGGTGTTTTTTTTTTGGAAGAGCCAAAAGCTAAGGAAATAATTATTGAAGTTTAACTGACTCAGTTGAAAACTGCTCTAACTAGAAGACTTCCAATATTAAAACAATTGAGTTTATGTTCTCGGGCATAAATATGTTTTGTGCCCGACTCAGACTCATTTTAGTGCGAGGCGCTAGGCGAGGGTCAAAATGAGTCTGTTGATGGTGCTGAAACTGCTCTGAAGCTTTCGCAAACATGGTATTTTTTATTAATACTTGGATGTCAAGTCTAAGGGATTCTTTTTCTTCCCCTGTAAGTTGCTTCATTTCTGTGCAATCATTTGGCCATAATGTTCATCACCGGTCATCCTCCCATTCCCAGCTCCACTGGGCAATGTTTTTCTCCAATGGTCTCAGCTGCTTGGACAGTTTTTTCTTCAGAACTCACTTTAAATGTTTCCCCTTTTTGTTGGTGATGGGAGTAACAACAGATGAATTACTGCAGTCAGAGTCAGGGGTGGCATCCAGATCAACTTCCAGGTTTGAGATACTTTCATTTTGACTAACGTGGACTTTCAGCCACTTCAGAGATTCATACCATGGCCATGACGACTTGCACATGCTTGCACAGCTCCTGAACCTGGCATTGAGTTAACCTCGCATTCTTTACCAAAATCTTGCCAAAGTCGTTACGAAGATTTTCACTTTGTTTTTGCACATCATGATCTAAAAAAATATATAACAATTATTCCATCAGACCGCGTTGGATATGAAGTGATAAATAACCAACGAGCGCGTAGCGCGAGTTGGTTATGATCACTTCATATCCAACAAGGTCGAATGGAATAATTGTTTTAGTATATTCTCAAATTGGGTGTTTGCCGCCGATTTTTATTTCAACAATTTTACAAAGCGGTCAAAAGAGCATACAACTTCCGGTCACACGCGCGCCGTGGTCACCTGATTATTATATCATTGGATGAGCTGAATGAAATTTGACAGCTACACAAATGACAAACTGTGGTCAACTGTTAACGAAAATCAACCTTGAAATATTCAACCATTCAAATGCAAGGAAAAAAGGCGGCTTCGGAAGCTTTCAAGTGGTTAAATAGTGTTCAAAGTTCAGGAAGATTTTCCTAATTCTCTGCCTCCGTAATAGTTGTGAACTTGGACATTGCAGTTGAAGAAAACCTTCGAAAAGCTTCTTCGCTCGCTTTGCCGAACCTCGGTATTTACGAACTGGTTTAGGACTGAAACTGTCCCTTCACTTTGAGGTTGCCGTTCTTGCTGGCCATGGCATTCGTTTTCTTTCTCAGCTGCAGAGATACCAGTGCATAGGAAAGCTTCAGAGGCTCCGGCTGAGACAAAATCAAAGAAATCGTGTGACATCTTCTTCAGCTGTTCCATGGATGGGCTCAAAATACTCGACACCTTGTGGCGTTGTTCTTAGGGAGAGCATTCCAGGGTTCAACTGCCGCAGATTTTCTCTTCCTCGTCGTCCGAAGAAAAGGGTGAGATAAAACCATGCCGTTCTCTGCAGTTGGGCTAGATTTTGACTGTCGGCCGGCCCAAGTTCGCCGCTTTCAAAGAGCCTCTGGATTAGATCTTTTGACACTGCTTTCTTGTGGACAATTCCAGCTATTTAACCCGTCTTTCCGAGATCCTTTACAAAGGCATCGAAAATTTTATTGCCTTCGGTAAACACAGCGTCGGAGATGATAGAAAAAGACTTGTTGTTTGGTGGCGAGCGAAGAAAGCGATCTATGGCGGCTCGAATGGACTTCATGGATGTGTTTTTGTAATAGGTGCCGTCTTTCTTCCTTGCGGAGGTGTAGATTCATTTAGCTCCTCTTTGGACATGTCTTCAATTCGTTTCGAAAATTTTGAGGCAACAGTACTTGACAGCCATTCTGTAAATAACAAGGTGAGAATTTTTGTCGTTGTTACGCAGTTATAAAATTATCAAAATATTGACAGTGAACGTACACAATTGTTGCTAAGTTTTGAGTAAAACTCCCAGATACGTACCATTAAATATGTTCACGCCGAACTTTGTGGCTTTCTTCGTTTTTTCTGGAACAGCATTGTCTAGTATCTCTTGAAGTTTAGTGGGAGACAGCTCCTGAAACCTGCCAGTATTGGTCATTATGGAGAGCTGAAGTTAAAAACTTCGTGCAGAAAAATTTTAAACTTGGCGCACTATTTTCCATATTAGGTAAAACTCCGACTAATGGCTCATAGTCGGAGTTTTTGAGCCAATTAGAGAGCTAGAAATGCAATAGTCGGAGCTGAGAATATACTAAAATATAAATAAATAATAAATAGATAATCACTAAACGAACAAATTTGACTTTGTCCTGGTCTGGAAGAGATACTGACAGTGAGGTAGTTGTCATAGCTTTTTGAAAGAAAATGGAACCCCCAACCGAATATTTCAATAAACTGAAAAAAAAAATTATTATTGGGGCAAATGGGAATGTGAGGTTCCTGAAAATACCCATACCTCCCTGGATGGTCAATGGAAATTCCGAGGGGAAGGGGAAAGCTATATGCCATATAGCACTATCGGGGCTTAAAGGGTTAAATCACCTGCTAAAGGGCGTCTGTTCTCACAAGAAATTTTCATGACTTCTGGAATATTTTTGTATGCTTAAGTTCAAGATAACAATCAATTTACTGGCGAAGATAAAAGATCACACTGTAAGATAATATCTCTTCAAAAGCAATGTCACGAAATTTTCCTATGATGAAGAGTTAAGAGTAAAGGAGTAAGGACTTCTTAAAAGTCGCAAGAGGGAAACGTTATTTCCATACTGGAAGTAGCTCCTATGATGACTTCAACAAACCATTGATGGGAATTGAAACAAACGAAAAAAAGCGACTCATTTTGTAAATCTTTAGACATTCCAAAAAGGTGTCCCAGCGATCAAAATCATAAGTATACATGTCATCATGCAATTTAGCGTTCTTATGATGCTCTTATATGTTCCTCGGAGAAACTTTTATAATATATCTCCTGTGCAGTGTGGTGAGTCCATTGTCCCAACACTCTACCCAGAACCTACAGAATAATTTTCACAGTCAGCTGGTATTGACATTGCTCTCAGAAACATTGTCTAGCTGGCTGTCAAGGGCTAATTGATCTAGCAACTTCCGTTGTGCCGGTGTTGGGTACCTTAGTAAGCCCTGGACGTTTTGGAGCTCAGCCAGCTGGGAGTCTAAATCTTTCTCAATGTTATCCACTTTGATTGATGCTACTTTACGCTCAGGCTTGGTCTGACTATCCAGAACTTCCTGTGTGGCAGTCGTTAATTTTTGTTGAGTATCCTGTAAAGCAGAAACAGCTGCATTTACACGTTCTGCATTCTTTCTTTATGGTAAAGAACTGGCCGATGCCTTGCTTGGTGCGTCCATGTCAAAGAGTGTGGGCTGGTGAGAAATCTTTGTTTTCTTTTGTGGTGGGTCTTGATGTGCTGGATCATCTTGTGATTTGCCTGGCTGTTGTTTAATGTTGGGTTCATCGGAGTGATTCACTTCTTTTGAAAGCAAATAAACCGCAACAGTCCCTTATATCTCTTGAATACACTGGTTCAATTTTATAATGGTTTCCTGCTTGATACCAATCAATTTGCCGGTAACCACTCTTGTAAAATTGTAAGGGGAAGACAGAACGTCATCAACTTGTTTCTCTAAAGATCACCACAAAAAGTGTCTAACACTTTTACATATATAAGTTGGCCAACATTGCATATTGTACCGTGAATGTTTCAATGACTGATATGCGTGTCACATGCATAAGAGTGTAATTAATTAATTTCCACACTACAATTTACGAAAGGCGTCTATAACATTCTGAGTGTGAGAATTTAACGCCTATTATGTAACAGGCTAATAGATCACAAATAAATAACTTATAGGACAGCTATGAGTTGGGGTTAATTAATTCTGTTTGTTGTCAGAGTACTTTAGATTTGCTTTAACGACACTCAGCTAAAAACAAGTTTCTAAGTATAATATTTACAAGGCTTCTACACTCTTTCATGTATGCGTCCATCTCCGTTTGATCAGAAGGAGTGCATAGAGGTTTGAAGGCATGTCTATAGTGCGTACACATGTTGGAACTTCTTATCAATGTCCTCCATTTCTTCTCACATTTCATGTTGCAAGGTTGTTGACAGCAATAAGTTTTTTTTGAGATTCCTCTTGGCAAATAAAGCAAGTGCTCAATAACTGAAAAATATTTCGGAACAAAGTGTTACTCTGAACATCAAAGGATGTCCTTTACAAACGTTTGGGACTCTCTGTGAAAGGACGCTCTCTTTAGTGCACAAAAAAATTTTAACTCGCTTGGAGAAATATAATTTAAGGTGGTACTGGAGGCTAAATCGGATCTTTCGGATCATGTCCTTTTTTTAAACACATGGGAGATAACTTAACATGGGAACTGTACGCCAAATTTCAGAGATCAGGACTGAAGCATTCATGAGTAATAATCGAGACAAGTTTGGTTTCTATGGGGTCTTTCGCGGAAAAAAACAGACTGCTTACTGCGAAAATCCTTGTGTTGTCTTTGTGTACAATTCCCAAAGAGTATGATGTTGAGAGATCTGTCAATAGTGCTCTCTTTTACGTGAAAGATGAAACCGTTCTGGATCTCTAGATGGATGAAATAAAATTATTCTCTTCGCTAAAGACATTTTCTTTTGCGATCAACTCAGTTGTGACAATTTATGAAATAAAGCAAAGACGCTATTGACACCGGGAATTTCCTCAAAACCGGTAATTTAACCCTGAGAGAGATTTTGCAGAAGGAAATCCGTTTTTTATCCACAGCACCATGCCTTCTCCATCCTTTTTATACCCTTGCATTTATGAAGTCAAAAAAAATGGTAGATGCCGTTGGTTTGTTTATTTTCATTTTGCCCAAAAGGTAACCATGTCAGATTACTAAGCAAAAATCATAACCAGGTGCCTTGTATATTTCTGTACCTATTGACTTCTAAGCTTGGCAAACCTGTTTGGATCCAGAGTAGAATAGTCCTTATTTCCTGGTACCATGGCATCCAATCCTCCAAAAGAAAGTCCAACATGGCAAGATTATACTTCTTCCTTGTTTCCTCATCAAGGCCTCTACCATCACTTGCCTTGTGCCAGTTAGCAATTATTTCAGCAACCCTAACTTCCTCAGGAAACCCATTATCTTTACACCAGTTTGCCACAGCTCTTGAATACAATGTCTCCACATCTGATATGCTCTGCTTTCTGTTACCAGGTAATGCTGTGTAGATCAGACCAGTGTGGCAGGCATGCATGGTTTGAACAACAATTGACAAATCAACTTTTGGAAACTGGCCCATCCTACAGCAACCAGCAATCCTCTTCACAACGTGGTTGTAAACTTCCCTTTCATGTTGCGGCTCACCTGTCTCGTCAACTTCAGGAACATAGAGATGTTCTTTGAAATTTACTCCTTGTGCTGTGTAATCTGCCACTTTTTTCTTCATAGGTAGATGGCCATTAAAGACTCGAGGGAATTAGATTTTGTCTCAGTTTTTCCTGTGGGTCTACAGAAGGTGCATGTATATTCAGCCTGTTCTTCAACAAAACTATACAACCAGATGTACCTTTTGCTGTTCACATGTATTTTCTTTCATTTATCCTTGAAACTGCAATGCCCGCAAGCATCTTGCTATGTAGGTGCAAGGGGAGTAATTCTTTCTAATCAGATGATTGATTGAGAAATAATTCAGTTGCACATTTACCTGCAACCCATGGATGAGGACAATAATTGACAGGGAAATGTCTGCGATGAGGCATTTTGATTGCATCAACAAAAGCATGTGCATCTCCCATGCACCCTGACAGCCAAATCACATCATCTAATGAGACTGCTGGATGGTATTGAGCCGGGTGAATCTGATTTCCTTCAAAAAAAATAAGAGGGGAACTCAGTAAATTTAAAGTTTCCTAGTAATGAATTTTAAATTTTTGCTATTAGTTCAGACCAATTTTAATTGAAACAGTGTGTTCTTCTGACGTTTGAAAGAACCATTGTAGCTGTTCCTTTTACTAAAGTACTACTCAAGCCGTATTACAAATATTGGTTAGTTAGAACATATGATTCTGGTGGCTAAGTTTGCCATCATCCTTGCTTCATGTTTACTTGCTGTTTCAAAATATCCCACTGTGCGCTGTACTTTGCTAACAAGCAAACTCCAAAACACCCTTATTCAAACTCGAATTTTACTTCATTTAAGCTGTTTTCCTGGATAATGGTTAAATTTCCTTCTTCTACCTCCTTCCACGTCGCATAGAAATAAAGGGCATGTCTGTGATAATATTTTGCTGTTTCATTATAGCTGCTTTTTCTTTCCTATATTTTATGCTGTTTGTGTTTGGAGGCATCCTCCTGATAATTAGGTGTTGTGTCGCATATTTCTAGATTATCCGTTTTTTCAGACTGCAACTAAGATGACACGACAACTGCTATACAAGCGTTGCGGCTTCTTCTGTTTTTAACTGTTTCTCTTTTTTTCTTACAGGTTGTGTAGATGCGAATGTAAACCAGCCGTAAATTTCAACGTTTATTTCGACACGAGGCACCGTGAGACAAACTCGCAATTCCAGTTACACCGATGGGCCTTAATAAAAATCAACTTAACTGCCGTACAAACCGTGAAAACTAATAAACCTTAGTGAACTTAAAATTGAGGTAAAAACTCGGTGGCCCTCGTGGTAAACATTAAAGGCCACCTATGCGCATGCCCGAAACTAAATGTCTGCGCAGGGGACCCAGCTGGGAAACGCGAAGCCCAGCAGTAACATGGCTCCCCAAAATGTCCAACATTTTCTACAAAAAGGAACTAATCTTTAGCAAACACAATGTCAATGTTCCATGCTTAGTGAAAACACTTAAAGTTTCTTTCACTGTAAATCTCTTTCTTAACAAAGTTCTGGCTCCTCAGGCTCCTCGTCGGGGAATCCCGGTCTCTCACGCTTCTACAAGCAGCACAAGCTTGTTAACAGGTCTTTCCAGTCTGGATCCATTACTTGTCAACACTGTCACCGAACGTACTTGGTCCTGATCATCAAGGTGAGCTTCCACCACTTTAGCCATGGGCCATCTGTTTCTAGGAGACTGGTTTTCTTTCAACAACACAACATCTCCGACCTGAAAATTTCTTCGTGGCCGAATCCACTTGTTTCTTGCTTGTAACTGCTGCAGATATTCTTTACACCACCTTGACCAGAATTCTTGAGCCATATGCTGTGTACGCCGCCACATCTTTCTGCAGTACATGTCTTCTCTCTTGAATTCTCCAGGCGGGGGCAGCACAAGTCTTGTCTTTCCTGTAAGCAGCATACTTGGTGATAATGGTGGTGCAGAATGTGGGTCGCTGAGGGTCTCCACTGTCAGAGGTCTGTTGTTGATTGTGTATTCGGCTTCGCAAAGGAAGGTCCTCAACGAGTCTTCGTCCAGACGACTACCATGTTCTCTGATGAGACCATTCATGACATTTCTGATTGACCTGATTTGTCTTTCCCAGACACCACCAAAATTGCTAGCAGATGCAGGGTTTTTAATCCAATCGATGCTTTCCTTAAGGAGTTCCGCTTTGATCTCCTGGTCATCCATTTCTTCAATAGCTTTCTTGAGTTCTGCTTCTGCACCAATGAAATTTGTTCCTCTATCGCAGCGGATTTCCCTAACTGATCCCCGTCTACAGATGAAACGTCTGAGTGCATTTATAAACGAATCCGTTTCCAAAGAATCCGCCACCTCTATGTGTACTGCTCTACTTGCTAAGCAAGTAAACAAGGCTCCGTATCTCTTCACGACAGATCTTCCTCGTTGGACGTGCCAAGGGCCATAGTAGTCGACCCCACAATAGGTAAAGGGTGGCGTTGGCTCTACGCGAGACTTTGGCAAATCTGCCATTTTCTGTTCTCCTTGGGTCCCTCGAAGGTGACGACATGTCACACATTTAGAAATAAACTGCCTGACCATCGCATTTCCGCTAACAATCCAATAGCCATAGGAACGAAGCTCATTCAAAGTTATCCCTCTTCCACTATGATGTGTTCTTTCATGAACATGGCTGATAATCAGTGAACTAATGTGGCTTGACTTTGGTAGGATCACAGGGTTCTTTAGAGTGGGGGGCAGATTGGCCTTCCGTATTCTTCCACCAACTCTCATAACACCATCACTGTCTAGAACTGGATCCAACATGCGGAGAGAAGTTGTCTTCTTAAACAGGGCTTTCTTTTCTTTGTCTGACTTACGACTACCATAGACGACTTTCTCTTGAACGTCTTGGAGACTTTTAATTTCTGACGGGAACTCATTTCTTTGTACGTGCTTTATGATCTCCATTTCTGCTTCTTCTAAGTCAGCTACGTTGACTCGTGTAGAATTGACATCCTTACGTCCGGCGGGTCCTTCATCAGATGCCAAACCGCTGGACACTTTTCTCTTGGCTAGGACTCTATCTCTCAGATGTCTCTTGTATTTCAGGCAAAGTGCTACAGCCATCTTTGCTTTAAACCAACTGGAGAATCGTCGAAGTCTCTTGACAATATCACTGCTCTCTTTCACCGTGCTAATGTTAACCTTGACATTTTTGACTTCCGGGGAATCTGGATCCACGTGGTCTTCATACGTTTCTTCCTTCAGCCAGCTCTTTGCAGGTTCTTTCAGGAAGTCAGGACCCGTGATCCATGCCGCCTTCTCAACAAAGTCCTTTGGAGACATACCTCTCAACCCTTCGTCAGCAGTATTCAATGCAGTTTCCACATAGTGCCATTGTGAAGGAGTAGTGTGCTCGTGGATAAGCTGAACTCTGTTAGCTACGTAGGTATGAAAACGACGAGATTCGTTACTTATAAAGCCTAAAACGACTTTACTGTCCGTCCAGTAGTAGTCCTTTATGCCCTCATACTCCAATTCATCCTTTAACTTGTCACCAATATTGACAGAAATTGTGGCAGCGGCCAATTCCAATCTTGGGATACTGACTATCTTCTTCGGTGTTACGCAGGCCTTTCCCATAACAAACGACACATGTACCTTCCCGCTCTCGTCTTCAAGTCTCAAATATGAGCACTGTCCATACCCACACGTCGAAGCATCGGACATACAGTGGAGCTGTGCCGACACAATCTTTCCGAATTCTGCGGGTTTGAAACTTCTTGGCACTTTTAAACTTTCAAGTAAGCAAAGTTCATTCCGCCATTTTTCCCACCTGCTTTTGGTTGCATCGTCAACGGGTCCATCCCAGCTGTTAGACTGACAGATGTCTTGTAATATCTTCTTTCCAACAAGTACTACCGGAGCGATGAAACCTAAGGGGTCGTAGATGGAACTAATCGTTGAAAGGATGCCTCTACGTGTGCAAGGCTTATCCTTAAGTTCAATCCTGAAGTTGAACGTATCTGATTCGATGCACCAAATAACTCCTAGTGCTCTTTCAATGGGCAACTTATCTTGGCCAAGTGTAAGGCTCTTCACATTCTCTGCTCTGTGCTCGTCAGGAATTGAGTTAATGATGCGTTCAGTGTTGCCCACAAACTTAGTCAAGTTGAATCCCCCATTCCTGCAAACTGCCTTGACGTCCTTCGCTAGATCAATAGCTTTGTCTTCGGTGCTTGCAGATTTTAGGACATCATCCACATAGAAGTTCCTTCTAAGGGTGTTGGCTACCTCAGTTCCATAGTTGTCTTCGTTTTCGTCTGCTGTACGCTGAAGTGCATAGTTGGCACATGCAGGAGACGATACTGCCCCAAAAAGGTGCACAGTCATACAATACTCTTCGGCTTTCTGCTCCAAGTCTCCATTTGGCCACCACAAAAATCTGAGGAAACTTTGATCCTCCTTTCTAACTCTCACTTGAAAGAACATCTTCTTGATGTCCGCCATAAAGGCATACTTCTCCTGGCGAAATCTGGTTAGCACGCCAAGGAGGTTACTTGTAAGATCCGGTCCCTGAAGAAGCTTGTCATTCAAAGACTGTCCTTCAAATGTGGCCGAACAATCGAACACCACTCGTACTTTCGACTTCTGCGGATGATAGATCCCGTGATGAGGAAGGTACCAGGTTCTTCCAACCTCATCTTTGAACTCGTCATTCACCTTGCGAGCATATCCTTTGGAGATGATATCAGCCATAAAACTGCAGTAATCCGCACAATATCTGTCATCGGCCTTCAGACGCCTTTTTAGGCCAGTCAGACGCTTTTCTGCTTGTGCATAGTTGTTAGGGAGCTGAACGTTCTGATGCTTAAATGGGAGGGGCATCTCATAATGCAGGTCATCGAGATGAACAATGCCGCTCTCCACCGTTTCGCAGAACTTGATGTCTTCACGTGACATTGCTGTCCCCTTTTCTCGTTCAGAGAAGTCCAACTCGAACATCTGACTAACTGCTTGTGGAATTATCCGCTCCTTCACCTTTCTCTGTGTGACTAGATATCCCCGAGGGATAATTATAGTATCTTCAGGGCTAAGATTGATTCGGTTGCATGTAATCTGGCTACTCAGCTGTGGATTACAGAGGGGCCCGTTGACATACCATCCGAGGAGTGACCGAACTGCGTACGGGTCTGAATCTTTGCCGTAAACGATTTCTCTTGGACGTAGGGCACTTGGGCAATTCAATCCAATAAGCAGACCCACTTCGATGTCTGCCATGTAGGGGGGTATCTCTGCACTGATTTTCTTCAAATGAGACATCTTGCAGATTACGTCAGGTCGAGGTATTTCATTGCGGTCTGCTGGAATCACATGCCGCGTAAACGTTCTAGGTAGGTCCAAGATCACGTCCTCTTCTTTAATGTTGGCTACCACCAATCCTTCAATGGCCTTTGTGGTAACACTGCTCGTTCCGTGAATCGTAGTAAGGATAAGGTCAGTGTCATTTCCCTCAATGCCAAGCGCCTTCATTGACTTCTCAGTCACAAATGTCCCACCACTGGCGTTGTCTAGCAGTGCATAGACCTTTCTCTTCTTTGCTGGATCACTCTTGTGAAACAAGTGAACTGGTAATATGCCCATGTTGATAGGTACATCTCCAGCTTCCGTGACGTTACAGATGGCAGTGCGGTTGCTGCTAACCCGAGGTTCAGCTCCAGGTTGATTATCACTGTCGTTGCTGATCTTCTTCGCCCAATCGTAGTCGTGTAGCGATGTGGGGTGTGGCCTCTTGCAAGTCTTACATGTCTGCCGCTCCTTGCAGTTTTTGGCAATGTGCTGATCACTAAAGCAACCAAAGCACAGTTTCTTCTCCACTACAAACTCCCGTCGCTCAGTTAGAGTTTTCTTTAAAAATCATTTAGGTTATGAGGCCTTTTGCATAAGGAACACGACGTGGACTGCTCCTTTCTACCTTCCTGCTTTAATCCCGTGGCAAGGCTTGTTCCTTTTCCTCTGCTACGTGGCCTTCGTCTGAATTTGACATGAGTGCCTTTGTCTATCTCATCATGATGAGGTTTGGTA
Source organism: Pavona decussata (assembly GCF_977016875.1). Classification (NCBI taxonomy): domain Eukaryota; kingdom Metazoa; phylum Cnidaria; class Anthozoa; order Scleractinia; family Agariciidae; genus Pavona; species Pavona decussata. The sequence continues at coordinate 1,146,751 of NW_028145437.1, read as the reverse complement.
ACATTTTCTTCTGAGAATACAGGATCTGTGGCAAGCTCAGCCTGTTTGCGGACAAATTGTGAGAACTCCTCAAAGTCAGCTATCCTTCCTTTTTCAATCTTGGTCTTATTGTTCCTTTCAGTCCATTTGCTTCGTAGATGCCTTGGTAACTTTTCCCAAAGCTGTCGCAGTACATGAGCTGTGTTCAAATCATCCATGTGAGACATGCCTTTCATAGCAGACTTTGCTTGGTCCAGAGCAATAGAGAAATTTTGGAGAGCTGAGCCATCGTTTGCTCTGATTGGTTGCCATGAAGACAGTTTTGTGATGTGAGCATTTGCAATCTTGAAAGGATCTCCAAAGTGTCTCTTTAGCAGTCCCTTAGCTTCTTTGTAGGATCCTTCTGATTTTCTCTGAAGACAACCATTAATAACTTCTTTAGCTTTACCAGAAGTGTACTGACCCAGAAAATACAGCCTTTCACAGGAGTCTTCAACCTTTGATTCAATCAAAGACTCAAAGGCAGTCATAAATGCGGGAAATTCCATACCGTCACCGTAAAACATTGGAGGCTCAGTTGATGGAAGAAGGCTCCTTGCTTGCTGGGAAACCATAATTCGAGACAATTCCGTCTGCTTTCTTTGAATGTCTACAATATCTTGAAAGGTGTTGTCCTGGACTGCCAAGGGATCAACAGACAAACTTGTTGAGCAACTTCGAGGGCTATAAACACGCTGGGGTGTCTGTGGGATCCCCTGTGATTGATCTCTGATAGAATACACAACTGCACGCCCGTCTACGAAATGGGGTTGAGTTGATGAAAGATGTGCACTTGTGGGAATTTCAGTGGGGTTCACTACACACCCAGGAGTCACAATGTCTACATGGGTTTCAAAGTCAAAGCCTGAATTTCCTGATCTGCATGCTGTCATTGGGCTTGTGTAAATGGGGCCTGTTTGCTCTGTAGTATATCCACTAAGAGGATTTGCTTTAGTGGGGTACTGGTGCCCTGAGACATGATTGCCAGAAGAATGTGCTGGAAGAGACTTTGAAGCAGGTTCTAAAATTGGAATGGCGTTTGATGAGGATGAACTAGTCACCATTGCTGCCGTTGTCATTGTTACAACCGACCCTGGGGTTGACAGGGAGGTAATGTTTGTATCCTTCATAACGTTGGCTGGGAGTTGACTGGACACTGGGAATATTGGAAGCTTTTGTGTCTGTAAACATGTAGGTGTGGAAACCCACTCTTCACTGTTCATTTGTTTATAAATCCTTTCTTCTTCCTTTGCCTTAGCTAGACTTTTCCTAAGCTCCAATTGTTCCTCGGCCATTTTCAGTGCTTGTTTTTCCTTCAGAAAAGCTGCCTCAACTTCTAACGCTGCAACCCTAGTCTTGGCTTTTATCAATTTCGCATTAGATGAAAGTGACGACAAATTAGAACGTCCAGAGTGATCAGACTTTCTAGAGCGATGAGACTTGTTAGAAGCAGCAGAATTTAGTTCAGCAGATTGAAGCTCTTTCGCCTTAGACAAATATTCACAGACAGACTGTTTAAACTTAAACACATCTCCATCATGAACTTCATACCATGAATTAGCACTGGCAATATCTGATTCATTCTCTAACACTTCGAGGAAATTATCCTGAGCAACTTGTAGCTTGACAAGTAAATTGTTTAAACCTTCCGTTTCAGATGACACAAACTCAAAATTGTTAAGATCAACAAGAAGAGGCTTCATTTTGTTTATCTGCCTAGTCGCGTGGCGAAGAGCCACCGTTCTACGCTCTTTTAACCTTTGTATCTCGTACTGTTTACCTTTATCCGTTGTAATTTTCTTCCTTGCGCCCGATTCTAACTCCGCGGCACCATTCTCCGTCGATTTCTCCTCAATATTCAGTGAACCTTGAACCTTAACTGAATCATGAAGCCGTATTTCTGATGCCGCATCCGTCGGTGGAGTGTTAAGCGGTGAAATGGCGCGAAACGAAGCCGTGTCAATTGAAGGCGAACGCGAACGATAACCTTTGAAAATTCCTTCTTCACCATAAGCCATTGTAGATTCCATGTTTTCGTTTTCCATGCCCGTAACTATCCGTGAAAGTTGCAATAGGAAAACCAAGTAAACGGTATTTATCCTTGTAAACCACACATCCATCGACAAACCATGCTTGAGGTCGAGTTTTTACTGTAGATGCGAATGTAAACCAGCCGTAAATTTCGTTTATTTCGACACGAGGCACCGTGAGACAAACTCGCAATTCCAGTTACACCGATGGGCCTTAATAAAAATCAACTTAACTGCCGTACAAACCGTGAAAACTAATAAACCTTAGTGAACTTAAAATTGAGGTAAAAACTCGGTGGCCCTCGTGGTAAACATTAAAGGCCACCTATGCGCATGCCCGAAACTAAATGTCTGCGCAGGGGACCCAGCTGGGAAACGCGAAGCCCAGCAGTAACAGGTTGTTATCTCTTTATAGGCATCAAGTTGATTATCAGCAACATATTTCTGAATATCCTGTGAATTTGTCTTTCATTATGAAAAAAAAGGCCAGCTTAGAGACTACCTGACTACCTCTTGCTGATTTGTTTTCCAGGATTGGAGCTTTTAACTCTTGCTGTAGTAAAACTAAGAAAAAAAGGATCACATGAAAGAGGCCAATTATCAGTTGTCAGCGTCTGGCCAGAGGCCCATATATAAAAATAACACTATGAATAAATAAGAAGCCCCTTATATAAATAGTCTCACTTAAACAGCGACTATGACAGCCCCTTAGCATAACAACCACTAGATGTAACAATTTATAACCCCCACACACAAGGATTTAAACCCTTATGGTTTAATTTATAACCCCTGAATAAAAGGATTTATAACCCGCAAACATATGCATTTACAAATCCTGAATGTACGGACGGTTCGATTTTCCAGGGTACCCTTGGTATGCCACAAAAAGTGACAACTTTTTAAACAAAATGTAACATTAACTCAAAAGGTACAACTTGTGATGCAAAATGTAACAATTTCTTTAACGCATTGTAACAACTTTCTAATGCAAAATGTAACAACTCTGGTCTTGATATATAAAGGAGATTTTGTCTTCTTGTCAAGGTAAACATCTCCTGACAGGTTAATTATACTAACCTACAGATCACATGATCAGTTCAAGATTTTCTTTTGTCGAATTAAAAGTTCTGTTGTTTTTGAAAAAATTGTTTGCGTTTGTCATGCCAATTCCATGTCTGTCTGTTCATGCTCTAGGTCGGGGGGGCAATTTGACTTACTTAATATTTTTAATATCTTTTGCGGGGAGGTGGCGTGGCCTAGTGGTTAGTGCGCCGGAATCGTAATCCGGAGGCCCCGGGTTCAAGTCCTGCTCTGACCACTTGAATTTGTTTCACCATAGCCGCGTTCTCAAATCCAAGGCCATGCTCTGTAGATACCCAACTGGTTTGCCTCCCACCAGTTGGGATTTTTAACATGTGTTATGTTCAGTTGGTGTATTTATTTCACTGATTTTGGCGTCCCCAATCAAACAACGGCAAAATTTGCACAGCATGTCAGAAGGGATCAACAATAACTAACACTTGTCAGCCACTGTTGGAGACGTTAGTCAGAAGTTACATGACTTGGGAAAATTGCTTATATTTCCGTTATCATACGTGGTAGAAGTACGAACCTTGGATGCCCTGGTCCATATATTTGTGATTTGAAAAAAAAATAAGCTAGTAAACTGACTGGATAAACTATAACATCGATAAAGGTAAATGATGATTTCTGGAATGTAACAACTAACAAGGTGTCAAAAATTGATAGTAAAATAGGAATGCTAAACACCATATTATAACGTTTTAAGGGTAAGCCTTATCACTGATATTTGTCACCATAGTCATTCCTTTTAGTTCTTCCAATACATTCGCAAGATGCTATACCAGCCAAGTCGTGATGCAGTAAGGCTTAGCCATGCGTGCGCCTACTTAACGTGATTGATTATTTCACACAGCCGAATAACTACTCCACTTGCCTTTTCTTTCATGAGCATAATTTTTTGCATGCTAAGGTGACAAGTATCAGCGATGTGATTAATTTTTGGTATATATATATATATCTTTGGTAGTGGTTCCTTGTCAATAATCTCTCTAAAGAACTTAACATTGGGTCGTCACACATACTGGAACATTTCCAGCGTCTGTATTATGAGGGCTCTAGGACGTCTTGGTTTAATACAGGCACTTGGTCAGCTGAACCTAAAAATGATGAACGGTGTGGCAATGCTGCAGTGTCGTTTACTGGAGCTTCACTCAAAGGCAGGTACTGCCTCGATCTGAAACCGGCTGTTCACTGATTAATTCTTGGGCATGGCTGTGCTCAACAGTGGCCTCAACGTTAATGTTGCTTGTTCCAGACAATGAGTATGATGGTTCTTGGGCCACGTTGTTTGTAAACGCTGGTATTATGTCTGATTCTACTGGTGTATCCTTGCTATAAATGTCTTGCCAAATGACCTCTTTAGTCCTAAGGGCGTGGTCTCACCATGTCTTAATACTTATCCAAAGGCACATCCCATTCTTCTGTGTGGGAGTTACCTGCTTGAGCTTCAAGATTCGGTTTTTGGCCAAAATATATTTCGAAGGGTAATTTCCAAGAGAGTTCCTCCTTTGGGTCTTGGTTCAGTGCCTGGGCATAAGTCGGCAGCCCCTTCAACCAATTGATTCCAGCCTTTCTCATAACAAGAAAACCAAACCTGAGTTTTTTTAATGTTCTGTGAGCTCTCTCTTCTTTCCCTTGTGACTGAGCATGGTAGGGGAAACCTTTGATATTTCTATTTCGAGGGCTTCACAAAGACAAGACACTGCACCATCAAATTCCGTCCCTTGGCCATGTTGTATTACATGAGGAGCTTCATGTTCCCTGTAAATATGTATACGTTCACGTGCTAAATGAGAACTTAGCTTTCAATCCTTTGGGACCAGCCAGTGATAGCGACTGAAAACGTCCATGACAGGCAGCACATACCTGAAGATCTTGCCTTTATACTTGGTACGCAATTTCTTCATGTCCACTAAGTCGACTTGATGTCGTATCTGAAGATCTTGTGAAAAACTGAATAGCTGTTGACTATTTTGTTCTTGGTGTTTCAAACATGTTTGTACACGCCTTAATAGACAGTACAGTATTGAGGAATACAATTGTTTGCCTGGCCTTTTAAAGTTGTCAGAATAGGATGTACTGTAGATGATAATTCCTTTTTGTCTAGAGATCTAGCCGTTTTGTTCAGTTTTGTACAGCTGTCATTGTCATTGACCAATTAATAACTGGACTTTAATTTTGTGATATCTGAGTTATTATTTTCTAACCATCTCCGGTGGTGGCTACCACTTACTGGACACAGAAAACAAAAGAATATGTTACATTTCTAGGCGGAAAAGTGATCGCTGTTAAGACCAGTGATCTCTTAGGAGTGAAACAAGTCAAGAGAGATTTTGGAGTATTATTTGAGAGGCAGAATGGGAGGTAGTCGCTTACCGGAAGTGAGTCCCTATGAAAGAGTTGCCTGTATCAAAAAGAATCATCTGGCTAAAAAGTTCTTACTTGTCAATATTTGTTTGATTGATGTTGCTGCTGATGTGTGTTCCATGTGTGAAATATCGAGACTGTCAACGTCGTATGTTCAGATATCGATGCGACCGATGTGGATGCTGCAGTACCCATTGACTCTGAAGTGGGAGATGGTAGTACATTCAGCGCCTTCCACCCTCTCACCGAGAGTGATGTATGTGCTCTCATTCAGAAGTCAGCGAAGAAGACTTGCCCCCTGGATCCTATGCCAACCTCACTGGTTGTTGGTTGTCTCGACGTGCTCCTCCCTGTCATCACACGCATAGTTAATTCATCGCTGTCCTCGGGCTACTTCCCTGCTGAGTGGAAGGTAGCCCTTGTAAACCCCCTTCTAAAGAAGGCTGGTCTTGATCCGGTGTTCAAGAACCTACGACCTGTTAGTAATCTTCAATTTCTATCAAAACTGACAGAACGCGCTGTATTTGATCAGACGTGTAATCACATGATGAATTTTGGCCTGTTTCCCCTTTTTCAGTTTGCATATAGAAAATTCCACAGTACTGAGACTGCACTCCTAAGGGTCCAAAATGACATACTAATGAATATGAACCGCCAGCATGTGACACTTTTAGTTCTTCTAGATCTCAGTGCGGCTTTTGACACGGTACACCACAAAATCTTACTTCATCGCCTACATTCAAGTCTTGGCATCACAGGAACGGCTCTGAAGTGGTTTGAATCGTACCTTTCCAACCGATCTCAACGCGCGTTTTCAGGGGGCTGTCTCTTTGACAGTATCAAGTTACCACATGGTGTCCCTCAAGGCTCATGTTTGGGACCCCTGCTATTTACCATCTATTCTAGCAAGTTATTTGAGGTGATAAAAGATCATCTCCCTGTAGCACACGCATAGGGAGATGACACACAACTCTACTTGTCATTCAAGCCTGACACCTCATCAAGCCAATCTGAAGCAATTGAAGCAATGGAACTCTGCATAAAGGCAATCAGAGCATGGATGACTACTGACAAGTTAAAGTTGAATGACGACAAAACTGAATTCTTAATAATTGGTACACGACAACAGCTTAGCAAAGTTCATATCGAGAAATTATCGGTCGGTGGTGTCAGCGCGGCTCCTGTTATTTCTGCAAGAAATCTTGGAAGTTGGTTTGACACCAACCTCAGTTTAGTGACGCACATCACTAACACATGTAAAGCTGCTTTCTACCATCTGCATAATATAAGACGCATCAGGAAGTTTCTTACGATGGAGTCTACCAAGGTGCTAGTGCATGCCTTCATAATGGGACACATTGATTATTGTAATAGTCTCCTCTATGGTTTACCGACCACTCATATTAATAAGCTGCAACGCGTGCAAAATGCAGCTGCCAGGCTGATTTGTTCAACTCCACGCTTTCGCCATGTTACTCCCGTGTTATTTTCTTTACATTGGCTACCAGTCAAATTTAGAATTGATTTTAAGATTTTAATAATTACTTTTAAAGCCATACATGGCCAAGCACCTGACTACATTTGTAATCTCGTTAATGTTAGGAATTTTTCCACGTATGGTCTTCGCTCAAATTCTGAACTTTTATTAGTACCACCATCCACGAAAACGAAGAAGACACTCGGTGACAGGGCTTTTACTCCTGCTGCACCATCACTGTGGAATAAACTGCCGAGCGCAATAAGGGACGAGGATGATCTCACATGTTTTAAGTCCAAATTGAAGACATTTTTATTTAGAGTTGCTTACAATACGATGTAAGGACTGTAAGAATTGTAAATAACTATTTTTAATTAATTATTTTTTATTTTTTATTTTTTTATTTTTTACATATACAATTTGTTAGGCGCATTTGATCATATACACATGCTAATTTGCGCCACACAAATATTAATTATTATTATTATTATTATGTCACGGAAATGTTCTCAACCAACAAGAGTTCATCCGCAATGGCGCTTTGTCCATAATAATAATAATAATAATAATAATAATAATAATAATAACAAATTAAATTTGCGTTAAAATTATAAAATATTTGTAAAGTGCTTTACAATGTTAGCATGTATAAAAATATAATTTTAAAAAATAATAACATATGATTAAGACAGATGGAACGCTTATTTAAAAAAGTAAGTCTTTAACTTCGATTTAAAAACAGTCAGAGTTGGACTTTGTCGTATTTCACAAGGGAGATTGTTCCAGAGAACTGCAAGGAGTCTCTGACGACGTACCATGTTTTAAAATCGATGCAAGTATTTCATCAGTCAAATGAAGCGACTGCTCCTTCTCCATGGTTTCTACTGTTACTGTGAGGAAAAGGCCCACTTGGCACTTTTCTGCCTTCATGTTCCCGCCTTTGTGGCACAAATGATGCTGAAGTCTCCTAAGATAACATCAACATTATTTGTCCTGAGAATGTTGTCCATGCACTCAGCATATTGGGTTGTGTTAGAATCGTTTATTTTAATCTTTGGTTGTTGTGTACATTATGCCATTGATTGCTGGAAAATATTGTTTTTGCAGGGCATTAATATTTTGTTTTAGTACAAATAGCTAAACTTGAATATTTTTCAGTAGGGTGGTCTTGTCTGTGCAGTGCATAAGGGTGTAGACTTTATCCGATTGTATTATCTGAGTGGTAGGATAATAGTTGAGTTTCTGTAAGGACCAAGATGTCACATTTTGTGAGCCTTTTATCGTGCTTGAAATCAATGCTATGTTTCTTAGGGAACGTACATCCAAGAGACATACTTGAAGGTTTTAAGCATCACTTACAGTGGGCGAACTAGATGGAGTATCAGCTTGTTGTCGTAATCTGTCGTATTCTGCATGTACTTTTGGATTGGCTATAATGTGTTTGTTTTCCAGTTGTCCAATAACTTGCAATCCTTGTAAAGATCTTGCTCCACTTAAGGCTACATAAATTTGTCCACAGTTGAAATGGTTTTGCCTATGCAGGTCAAAGCACACTACAATCTCATTAACTGCCGATCCTTGAACTTTGTGTACATCGCAGTCCCATGCTAGAGTGATAGTAAATTGCATTCTTTGTATTTCTGGAGAAGATAGTTTCCCAGGTCTGACTTTAATTCTAGTTAGTACTGGTTGACTTGGTACAGGAGCATTTTCTCTAGCATATTTATCTGCCCATTTTTCTATAGCTGTGATACCTGCTTGGGAGTCATCAAATTTAATATATATAACAGGTAGGTAGGTTGCCATTATTTATACACGATGTATATTTAAAGCTGAAAGCTGGTGGGGTCGTGTACAATACATTACCACATTACCTGAACGAGATCTGTATTTCAAAGTTATAGTTCCAGTAGTCACGTACAGTATAACTGTATGGGGAGGCACAAATCGTTCAGATGACTTTGATTTACTCCAACGACTACCAGCAAGGGTCATTTTTAATTTTTCTAAAGACTTACCATCAGTGGAAGCTCCTGCCAGGGCCAAATGAACTAAGAACTTATTATAAGCACTCCATTCACGCCAAACTAATTTATAAAATGTACCATAATGACTCACCAGCTGGTAAGTCCGCACACATTTCAAAATCACAAGCCTCATATCATTTAAGGAACAGCCTTAAGCTGAAAATCCCTCATTTCAAATCAAATACATCAAGAAATCCTCAGAATCTTACAGAGGCACAATTCTGTGAAACCTCTTGATTAGATGCAGAATGGCGGACAGCGTAAACAGCTTCTGTAAGATGATCAATAGTCTTACCTTGGTCAAGGACATTGACTTTGCGAATATATACTGCAGAAGAATGACTAGAATGTCCATTAGTATGAGTTTTTAGTTATATAATGTCAATAATTAGGTACACTATTAACTGTAAATTTTTATTTAAACTAGATTAGACCTTACATTGTAAATTTTTAAGTCTTGTTTTGTAATTATTCTTCATGTCTTCACCCCTTCAGGCCCGGATCCAGGATTTTGAAATGGGGGGTGAATTTTTGTAATAATGTAATAGAACCAAAGCCTGGTTGAGGTGTTCGAGGTCTGTGCATCAGCACGATTGATTTCCGATGAATAATTAACATTTTCGAATTTTAGGCGAACACAAATGCCAATTATATTATTTTAGATTTGTAAATTCATTTGCGGATTTCTAAACCGGGACGACTAATTTCTTGTCAAAATAGTAAATAGCTTTTGGTGCCTTGTTGCATTTGAATTGTTGCTAGTCTTTATCAAGAACAATGAGAGTTTACCGTGTGTACATTGATTCCTTAAAATATGCAATCATGAATACATTACCCACTAATGTCGTCGTTATTTACTGCCCAAAAAGTTATTCTTCCGTCATCCTTCAATAGAGTTCCATGAATGCTCGGCAAATGCTGTCTGTCTCCAGAGCAACCATCATGTTACCGTGCATGGCGATGACGGACAAATCAGAGAGTCTGTCCATGGTCATTGTCGGGATCTCAGCCAGGTGTGGAGTCTTCGGAGACAGGAGAATGGCCTTTCCGCCTTGGTGCTTCCAATAGGTAAGACAGCCAGAATCTTTAGCAGCTCACGTATATTGGGGACGAAAATACTATCTGCATGGCTAGCTGTAATGGATGCAACGGATTCATCTGGCATAGCTTAGGGAAAACAGCTCACTTTCAAACGCTGCAGGAAGCGGAAGAATATGCTCCCATTTCTCTTTCAGAACGTTGAGAAGGCTAGTTACAGCGTTTTCATCTTTTTTGCTGTTACCTCTGGCACGACAGCACACAGCTAATAATGAGCTCGCTTTTGGTGGCTGAAACAGGACCTCAATTCCAATGAAACTATGCCTAAAACCGGTATTGCGACAGCGCACTTCCAATACTCCCTAGCCGTTTCTGCTGGAGTGGCACCCGTACGATTAACACATGGTCGCTCTTCAGCCGATCCAGTTAACTCTGAAAGAGGCAAAGCTTTCGTCTGCAAATGCTTGAACCACGTATCTATGCCACTCCGAATGTCAGTATAGGAATTCATGACCTCCACTTTTTTGAAGCCAAAACAGACTTCTATGAGGCGACCTTGGAGTGCACTAACAAGTGGTCTCATTGGTTCCAGCATGTCCATCGCGCATACAAAACAGAAAATGTGCCCAAAGCTTCTCATTGTGTGTCTCAGTCCATTTGCTAATGTTCGAGTACCGACATACCAATCCCATGGCTCCTCGCCTGGACATAAAAAGCGCTCATCCTCCAAGGGAATACATATTTCATCTAGGGTAGTGACTACAAGTTCGTATAGATCGTAGATTTTTTCAAACGTTGAGTGACGCTCAATCTATCTTGTTTTGCACAAGTTTTTCAATTTCCGTTTTTTGGTCTCACCTTTTCCCAAGAAGTCAATAACGATGTCCAAACAGCATTGTCTTTTTGGAGAGTTGTCAAAAAACCTGTACAATTCACGGCAACTGTCCATCATGTTTTGTATCGCTCTTATTTCGAAAGCATGACAAATTGCAAGATTCAATGCATGCAGGGAGCATCCTTGATAGTCAGCGTGGGGTGCACATTTGGCGATTTTGCCTTGAACACCTTTTGCTTGAATTCATGGATGAAAATGGGGACACTTCTCAAAACATTGACAAAAGTAGTGACGAATTAAGTTGGCCATTACTGCTATTACTTCGTTTTGGATGGTCTTACTTGTATAGCGGGCATTCTGTGGGCCATGTTCCAGGTGATCCTTGAGACCACGGTTACTTTTAGCTAATAAATGAATGATGGCGATAAAGTTGCCTTCATTGTCGGTAGGTTCTTGCGTAAACTGTATTTTGTCATCTGTGTCCTCCAAAAGGAATCTGCTGCACTGCGCATAAGCAAGCAGCATCGACAATATGGGGCAGTATTACCTCATTACTTTTAATATTTTGATTTGTTACTTTGTTTAATTGAACAGCTATACGGTTAGCAATGTTTTGCAACTGGGTTTTGCGTACAATCCACATTCTTCTGCTTTCTTGTGGTAGTCTGCTGATCCATGGAAATCAAGCTTTTCCTTTGACTTGCTATAATTCTTAAAAGCTGATTTAACAAATGCCCCCAACCCTGCGTCCTTCTCTTTTGCAGTTAAGAAAGGCAGACACACTTTGCACCATCCACCACAATGCAAAGGATTGGCACTATACGCAAGCCAATTTCGCTGTTCTAGCCATTTTGTTTGGAACTAAGTGGTGACAGT